>NW_026942594.1:0-62980 GCF_024139115.2 Armigeres subalbatus
AGAAGGAGGATAAAACAATGATCAGCTGGTGAGAATAACGGGAGTGCATTGCAATGGAAGTGCGAAAATGATTTTATAACCATTCATTCTTGTAATGTAATTTGAGAGAACGTAAGCGTTGTGTTACAAAACCGTGAACCTAATTTGCAAGATAAACTTATTTATTCGGATACATACTATGCCTTCTTTGAAAATGTTTATTTCGCAAGGAATTTGCTGTCAATTTTGATTACGTCCAAATCATAAGTGCCTTTAAAAATAAATCTGTACTCCGATATGAAGAAAAGGATGTCCGATGTAACCAAACGAAAAGCTTCGGGTTTAGTTTAGGTGTTTGGCTCTGAGTGGGCTCTTCATTCAGTAGTATTCGAGCTCATACATGAGGATGTGGTATGCTTTGCTAAGTGTGGTGTTCGTATTTTTTTCAGCGCAGGAAGTTTTGAAATTTGGATTAGTTTGGATTAGTTTTACTTTTGTTTTTTGTGGAACAACCTGATGATTTTTGTAGTCCGGGTTTCTTGTTCATAAATTGAGTGGTATGGAAATGAATGGGTCCGCTGCAGCTTGAATCTGAGAGACCAGAGAGACGCGACCAAGCGATGAGACAAGACAAGAGTTCATTGATAACAATTGGTATTCTTCTGCATAGGTCGCATCGCACGTCCCAAAGGATTCTTAGCGAATCCTGGAGGAATCTTAGGAATCCCGAGGATTCTTAGGGAATCCTGGAGGATTCTTTAGAATCCGGAGGATTCTTAGGGAACCTGAGGATTCTTAGGGACGCGATGAGACAAGACAAGTTCTTTGATAACAGAGGTATTTCTGCATGAGGGTCCCAAAGGATTCTTAGGAATCCGGAGGAATCTTAGGAATCCCGGAGGATACTTAGGGAACCTGAGGATTCTTAGGGAATCCTGGAGGATTCTTAGGAATCCGGAGGATTCTTCGAGGAACTCTGGAGGATTCTTAGGGAATCCTGGAGGATTCTTTAGGAACCTGAGACCGCGCGAACCTGAGACAAGACTCTGGAGGATTCATTGATCAATTGGTGATTCTTCGCATGAGTCGCATCTGCACGTCCCAAAGGATTCTTAGGAATCCTGGAGGATCTTAGGGAATCCTGGAGGATTCTTAAAATCCTGAGGATTCTTAGGGAATCCCGGAGGATTCTTAGGAATCCTGAGGATTCTTAGGAATCCTGGAGGATTCTTAGGGAATCCTGGAGATTCTTAGGAATCCTGGAGGATTCTTAGAACTCGGAGGATTCTTAGAATCCTGGAGGATTCTTAGGGAATCCCGGAGGATTCTTAGGGAATCGGAGGATTCTTAGGGAATCCTGAGGATTCTTAGGGAACCCGGAGGATTCTTAGGAATCCCGGAGGATTCTTAGGGAATCCCGAGGATTCTTAGGGAATCCTGGAGGATTCTTAGGAATCCTGGAGGATTCTTAGGAATCCTGGAGGATTCTTAGGGAATCCCGGAGGATTCTTAGGAATCCCTGAGTGATTCTTAGGAATCCCGGAGGATTCTTAGAATCCGGAGGATTCTTAGGAATCCCGGAGGATTCTTAGGGAACCTGAGGATTCTTAGGAATCCCGGAGGATTCTTAGGGAATCCCGGAGGATTCTTAGGGAATCCTGGAGGATTCTTGAGAACCTGAGGATTCTTAGGGAATCCTGAGGATTCTTAGGGAATCCTGGAGGATTCTTAGGGAATCCCGGAGGATTCTTAGGGAATCCCGGAGGATTCTTTAGGAATCCTGAGGATTCTTAGAATCCCGGAGGACTTAGGGAATCCTGGAGGATTCTTAGGGAATCCCGAGGATTCTTTAGGAATCCCGGAGGATTCTTAGGGAATCCCGGAGGATTCTTAGGGAATCCCGGAGTGATTCTTAGGAATCCTGGAGGATTCTTAGGGAATCCTGGAGGATTCTTAGGGAATCCTGAGGATTCTTAGGAATCCCGGAGGATTCTTTAGGAACCTGGAGGATTCTTAGGGAATCCCGGAGGATTCTTAGGGAATCCTGAGGATTCTTAGGGAATCCCGGAGGATTCTTAGGGAATCCTGGAGGATTCTTAGGAATCCCGGAGGATTCTTAGGGAATCCGGAGGATTCTTAGGGAATCCTGGAGGATCTTTAGGAATCCCGGAGGATTCTTAGAATCCCGGAGGATTCTTAGGAATCCTGAGGATTCTTAGAATCCCGAGGATTCTTAGGTAATCCTGGAGGATTCTTAGGGAATCCTGGAGGATTCTTAGGGAATCCCGGAGGATTCTTAGGGAATCCTGGAGGATTCTTAGGGAATCCTGGAGGATTCTTAGGGAACCTGGAGGATTCTTAGGAATCCTGGAGGATTCTTAGGAATCCCGAGGATTCTTAGGGAATCCCGGAGGATTCTTAGGGAATCCCGGAGGACTCTAGGGAATCCCGGAGGATTCTTAGGAATCCCGGAGGATTCTTAGGAATCCTGGAGGATTCTTAGGAATCCGGAGGATTCTTAGGAATCCCGGAGGATTCTTAGGAATCCCGGAGATTCTTAGGAATCCCGGAGGATTCTTAGGGAATCCCGGAGGATTCTTAGAATCCTGGAGGATTCTTGAGGAATCCCGGAGGATTCTTAGGGAATCCCGGAGGATTCTTAGGGAATCCCGGAGGATTCTTAGGAATCCCTGAGGATTTCTTAGGGAATCCCGGAGGATTCTTAGGAATCCCGGAGGATTCTTAGGAATCCTGGAGGATTCTTAGGAATCCCGAGGATTCTTAGGGAATCCCGGAGGACTTCTAGGAACCTGAGGATTCTAAGAATCCATGAGGACTTGAACCTGGAGGATTCTTAGGGAATCCTGGAGGATTCTTAGGAACCTGGAGGATCTTTAGGAATCCCGGAGGATTCTTAGGGAATCCTGGAGATCTCTTAGGAACCTGGAGGATTCTTAGGGAATCTGAGGATTCTTAGGAATCCGGAGGATTCTTAGGAATCCTGAGGATTCTTGAATCCTGAGAGATTCTTAGGAACTCGGAGGATTCTTAGGAATCCCGGAGGATTCTTGAGGAATCCTGAGGACTTCTTAGGGAATCCCGGAGGATTCTTAGGGAACCCGGAGGATTCTTAGAATCGCGGAGGATTCTTAGGGAATCCCGGAGGATTCTTAGGAATCCTGGAGGATCTTAGGGAATCCCGGAGGATTCTTAGGAATCCTGAGGATTCTTAGGGAATCCCGGAGGATTCTTAGGGAATCCTGGAGGATTCTTAGGGAATCCCGGAGGATTCTTAGGAATACCGGAGGATTCTTAGGAATCCCGAGGATTCTTAGGGAATCCCTGAGGATTCTTAGGAATCCCGGAGGATTCTTAGGAACCTGGAGGATTCTTAGGAATCCTGGAGGATTCTTAGGGAACTCGGAGGATTCTTAGGAATCCTGGAGGATTCTTAGGAATCCCGGAGGATTCTTAGGGAATCCCGGAGGATTCTTAGGGAATCCCGGAGGATTCTTAGGGAATCCTGGAGGATTCTTAGGGAATCCCGGAGGATTCTTAGGAATCCCTGAGGATCTTAGGGAATCCTGGAGGATTCTTAGGAACCCGGAGGATTCTTAGGAATCCCGGAGGATTCTTAGGAATCCCGGAGGATTCTTAGGAATCCTGGAGGATTCTTAGGAATCCCGGAGGATTCTTAGGGAATCCTGGAGGATTCTTAGGGAATCCTGGAGGATTCTTAGGGAATCCTGGAGGACTTTAGGGAATCCCGGGAGGATTCTTAGGAATCCCGGAGGATTCTTAGGGAATCCCTGGAGGATTCTTAGGAACCTGAGGATTCTTAGAATCCCTGGAGGATTCTTAGGAATCCTGAGGATTCTTAGGAATCCCGGAGGATTCTTAGGAATCCTGGAGGATTCTTAGGGAATCCCGGAGGATTCTTAGGAATCCCGGAGGATTCTTAGGGAATCCGGAGGATTCTTAGGAATCCTGAGGATTCTTAGGGAATCCCGGAGGATTCTTAGGAATCCCGGAGGATTCTTAGGAATCCCTGGAGGATTCTTAGAATCCTGGAGGATTCTTAGGGAATCCCGGAGGATTCTTAGGGAATCCTGAGGATTCTTAGGAATCCTGGAGGATTCTTAGGAATCCTGGAGGATTCTTAGAATCCCGGAGGATTCTTAGGAATCCCTGAGGATTCTTAGGGAATCCCGGAGGATTCTTAGGGAATCCCTGAGGATTCTTAGAATCCTGGAGGATTCTTAGGAATCCCTGAGGATTCTTAGGGAATCCTGGAGGATTCTTAGGAATCCCGGAGGATTCTTAGGGAATCCGGAGGATTCTTAGGAATCCTGGAGGATTCTTAGGAATCCCGGAGGATTCTTAGGGAATCCCGGAGGATTCTTAGGGAATCCCGGAGGATTCTTAGGAATCCCGGAGGATTCTTAGGAATCCTGAGGATTCTTAGGAATCCGGAGGATTCTTAGGGAATCCCTGAGGATTCTTAGGGAATCCTGGAGGATTCTTAGGGAATCCTGGAGGATTCTTAGAATCCGGAGGATTCTTAGGAATCCCGGAGGATTCTTAGGGAATCCTGAGGATTCTTAGGGAATCCCTGAGGATTCTTAGGAATCCCGGAGGATTCTTAGGAACCTGAGGATTCTTGAGGGAATCCTGGAGGATTCTTGAGGAATCCCGGAGGATTCTTGAGGAATCCTGGAGGATTCTTGAGGAATCCTGAGGATTCTTAGAATCCCTGGGAGGATTCTTGAGGAATCCCTGAGGATTCTTGAGGAATCCCGGGAGGATTCTTGAGGAATCCCGGAGGATTCTTGAGGAATCCTGGAGGATTCTTGAGGAATCCTGGAGGATTCTTGAGGAATCCTGGAGGATTCTTGAGGAATCCCGGGAGGATCTTGAGAATCCCGGAGGATTCTGAGGAATCCCGGAGGATTCTTGAGGAATCCTGAGGATTCTTGAGAATCCCGGAGGATTCTTGAGAATCCGGAGGATTCTTGAGGGAATCCTGGAGGATTCTTGAGGAATCCCGGAGGATTCTTGAGGAACCGGAGGATTCTTGAGGAATCCCGGAGGATTCTTGAGGAATCCAGGAGGATTCTTGAGGAATCCTGAGGATTCTTGAGGAACCTGGAGGATTCTTGAGGAATCCCGGGAGGATTCTTGAGGAATCCGGAGGATTCTTGAGGAACTCGGAGGATTCTTGAGGAATCCCGAGGATTCTTGAGGAATCCCGGAGGATTCTTGAGGAATCACGGAGGATTCTTGAGGAATCCCGGAGGATTCTTGAGGAACTCGGAGGATTCATTGAGGAATCCCGGAGGATTCTTGAGGAATCCCGGAGGATTCTTGAGGAATCCGGAGGATTCTTGAGGAATCCCGGAGGACTCCTGAGGAATCCCGGAGGATTCTTGAGAACCTGAGGATTCTTGAGGAATCCCGGAGGATTCTTGAGGAATCCCGGAGGATTCTTGAGGAATCCCGGAGGATTCTTGAGGAATCCCGGAGGATTCTTGAGGAATCCCGGAGGATTCTTGAGGAATCGCGGAGGATTCTTGAGGAATCCCGGAGGATTCTTGAGGAATCCCGGAGGATTCTTGAGGAATCCCGGAGGATTCTTGAGGAATCCCGGAGGATTCTTGAGGAATCCCGGAGGATTCTTGAGGAATCCCGGAGGATTCTTGAGGAATCCCGGAGGATTCTTGAGGAACCCGGAGGCCTCTTGAGGCGACCCGGAGGATTCTTGAGGAATCCCGGAGGATTCTTGAGGAATCCCGGAGGATTCTTGAGGAATCCCGGAGGATTCTTGAGGAATCCCGGAGGATTCTTGAGGAATCCCGGAGGATTCTTGAGGAATCCCGGAGGATTCTTGAGGAATCCCGGAGGATTCTTGAGGAATCCGGAGGATTCTTGAGGAATCCCAGAGGATTCTTGAGGAATCCCAGAGGATTCTTGAGGAATCCCGGAGGATTCTTGAGGAATCCCTGAAGATTCTTGAGGAATCCCGGAGGATTCTTGAGGAATCCCGGAGGATTCTTGAGGAATCCCGGAGGATTCTTGAGGAATCCCGGAGGATTCTTGAGGAATCCCGAGATTCTTGAGGAATCCCGGAGGACTTCTTGAGGAACCCGAGGATTCCCGAGGAACTCGGAGGATTCTTGAGGAATCCCGGAGGATTCTTGAGAATCCCGGAGGATTCTTGAGGAATCCCGGAGGATTCTTGAGGAACCCGGAGGATTCTTGAGGAATCCGGAGGATTCTTGAGGAATCCCGGAGGATTCTTGAGGAATCCCGGAGGATTCTTGAGGAACCGGAGGATTCTTGAGGAACTCTGGAGGATTCTTGAGGAACCCGGAGGATTCTGAGGAATCCCGAGGATTCTGAATCCCGGAGGATTCTTGAGGAACCTGAAGAACTCCGATTCTTGAGGAACTCCCGGAGGATTCTTGAGGAATCCCGGAGGATTCTTGAGAACTCTGAGGATTCCTGAGAACCTTCGGATTCCTCAAGAATCCTCCGATTCCCCTAGAACCTCCGGGATTCCCCAAGAATCCTCCGGGATTCCCCAAGAATCCTCCGGATTCCCTAAGAATCCTCCGATTCCCTAAGAATCCTCCGGGATTCCCTAAGAATCCTCCGATTCCCTAAGAATCCTCCTGGATTCCTAAAGAATCCTCCGATTCCTAAGAATCCTCCGATTCCCTAAGAATCCTCCGATTCCTAAGAATCCTCCGGGATTCCCTAAGAATCCTCCGATTCCCTAAGAACCTCCGGGATTCCCCAAGAATCCTCCGGGATTCCCCAAGAATCCTCCGCTGATTCCCTAAGAATCCTCCGGGATTCCCTAAGAACTTCCGGGATTCCCTAAGAATCCTCCGATTCCCTAAGAATCCTCCGGGATTCCCTAAGAATCCTCCGGGATTCCCTAAGAATCCTCCGGGATTCCCTAAGAATCCTCCGGGATTCCTTAAGAATCCTCCGGGATTCCCTAAGAATCCTCCGGGATTCCCTAAGAATCCTCCGGGATTCCCTAAGAATCCTCCGGGATTCCCTAAGAATCCTCCGGGATTCCCTAAGAATCCTCCGGGATTCCCTAAGAATCCTCCGGGATTCCCTAAGAATCCTCCGGGATTCCCTAAGAATCCTCCGGGATTCCCTAAGAATCCTCCGGGATTCGCTAAGAATCCTTTGGGACGTGCGATGCGACTCATGCAGAAGAATACCAATTGTTATCAATGAACTCTTGTCTTGTCTCATCGCGCGGTCGCGTCCCTAAGAATCCTCCGGGATTCCCTAAGAATCCTCCGGGATTCCCTAAGAATCCTCCGGGATTCCCTAAGAATCCTCCGGGATTCCCTAAGAATCCTCCGGGATTCCCTAAGAATCCTCCGGGATTCCCTAAGAATCCTTCGGGATTCCCTAAGAATCCTCCGGGATTCCCTAAGAATCCTCCGGGATTCCCTAAGAATCCTCCGGGATTCCCTAAGAATCCTCCGGGATTCCCTAAGAATCCTCCGGGATTTCCTAAGAATCCTCCGGGATTCCCTAAGAATCCTCCGGGATTCCCTAAGAATCCTCCGGGATTCCCTAAGTATCCTCCGGGATTCCCTAAGAATCCTCCGGGATTCCCTAAGAATCCTCCGGGATTCGCTAAGAATCCTTTGGGACGTGCGATGCGACCCATGCAGAAGAATACCAATTGTTATCAATGAACTCTTGTCCTGTCTCATCGCGCGGTCTCGTCCCTAAGAATCCTCCGGGATTCCCTAAGAATCCTCCGGGATTCCCTAAGAATCCTCCGGGATTCCCTAAGAATCCTCCGGGATTCCCTAAGAATCCTCCGGGATTCCCTAAGAATCCTTCGGGATTCCCTAAGAATCCTCCGGGATTCCCTAAGAATCCTCCGGGAATCACTAAGAATCCTCCGATTCCCTAAGAATCCTCCGATTCCCTAAGAATCCTCCGATTCCTAAGAATCCTCCGATTCCCTAAGAATCCTCCGGGATTCCCTTTAAGAATCCTCCGGGATTCCCTAAGAATCCTCCGGGATTCCCTAAGAATCCTCCGGGATTCCCTAAGAATCCTCCGGGATTCCCTAAGAATCCTCCGGGATTCCCTAAGAATCCTCCGGGATTCCCTAAGTATCCTCCGGGATTCCCTAAGATTCCTCCGGGATTCACTAAGAATCCTTTGGGACGTGCGATACGACTCATGCAGAAGAATACCAATTGTTATCAATGAACTCTTGTCTTGTCTCATCGCGCGGTCGCGTCTACTCTGGTCTCCCCCTCAGATTCAAGCTGCAGCGGACCCATTCATTTCCATACCACTCAATTTATGAACAAGAAACCCGGACTACAAAAAATCATCAGGATTGTTCCACAAAAAACAAAAGTAAAACTAATCCAAACTAATCCAAATTTCAAAAACTTCCCCGCGCTGAAAAAAAATACGAACACCACACTTAGCAAAGCATACCACATCCTCATGTATGAGCTCGAATACTACTGAATGAAGAGCCCACTCCAGAGCCAAACACCTAAACTAAACCCGAAGCTTTTCGTTTGGTTACATCGGACATCCTTTTCTTCATATCGGAGCAGATTTATTTTTAAAGGCACTTTGCGATTTGGACGTAATCAAAATTCGACAGCAAATTCCTTGCGAAATAAACATTTTTCAAAGAAGGCCATAGTATGTATCCGAATAAATAAGTTTATCTTGCAAATTAGGTTCACAGTTTTGTAACACAACGCTTACGTTCTTCAAATTACATTACAAGAATGAATGGTTACAAAATCATTTTCGCACTCATTGCAATGCACTCCCGTTATTCTACCAGCTGATCATTGTTTTTTATCCTCCTTTCTGTACGGCATGAATAGCATCCATCATTTGTGTGCACACGATCATACCACGTGCTTAGAACGAACGCCCGAATGGATAGGGTTGCCAATCAACGTTTCACAGAAAACATAGCGATGAAATTTCTCGTTCGATGAATTTTTTGAACAATTTTAAATTGATGATTATGACAAAACTACAAATCGGACAGAGTTGAACCAAAGGACACTTTGGTAAAGATGAAGCATAGGAATGTTTTGTAGAAGAAAGTTTCTCATAACATTGAATGGAAAAATAAGAAAAACACTAAATAACCTGAAAAAAGCAAGTTTTTTCTGACACTTTTTTGATAGTTTGCAAAATTATTGTACTTAATTGTAATTTAATCAACATAAGGTCAAAGAAGCTCAAAAAGCTGAGACTTCAGGCTTTCGTTCTGTGTACTAAACCAGTTACTACGACTAAAGATTAATGAGTTACATTAAGAAACTTTTTAGCTTAAATAAAAACATAGAAATCTGAATAACTCACTTAGCAGTGATTTCCGGACCCATGTTCCATGGGCACTTTTTCATGTCTAGGGGTGCCCTAGCTGCCCCCAAAATATGCACACTCAGGAAACAAACACCCTGTATTTATTAAAAATTATGGTCTCTACAAAGTCAAGGGGGAGGAGGTAATCTTCTTCTTCTTCTACTGAATCGAGCGGCATGAAAATTTGAATGCAGATGTTTTTGGGGCCGGGGAACGTTCTTAAGATGGTAAGAGACCCCTCTCCTCTTTGAAACCTGGCTCCCATACAAATGAACCAAAAATTTCTGCATAACTCGAGAATTAATCAGGGAATAAATCAATTTTAGGCGAAGCAAAGTTCGACGGGTCTGCTAGTAAAAAATAAATATTAAAATGGAAAAAAAAAATTAAATAAAAAAAACTCCTCGGATTTGTTAAATAATGTTTTGAAAGTTCTCAAAATTTACCGGAATTTTTTTTTGTTTATTTTGTTTTGTTTTTTTTTGAGCAAAATAACAATGTGGGTGAGACATATTTAAAAAAAATATTTATAAGGCCTAATAATATTTTGTCCAATTAAATGCGCGCCTGAATCAGAAGGATTTAACTTTGATTCAGAAAATGTGAATGCACTTGAGATATTTTTATAATACGTGGGTGCAATCATGCGGTACTTATTGTACACGACAAAAGCTTCGGAACGCATACGTTCTTGAAACAGGCTATATGAGATACAATAGAGCTATCACCTTCTTGCTCCCTGATTCAAAAGTCTTGCAATGATATTAATAAAATGTTTGCACGAATATTTTATCCATAATGACACTCAGTGTTTGTAGAATCATACTCAAATCTGAATCATCGAGGTTTCATGCACGAGCTAACTCGCCTGCGATTCTGTAGGGGAAGCATCGCGCTTGAGTTTCTCGGCCAGAACCGCATCGCTTCGCTCACTCACCGAAAAATGATTTCGTTCTAAAAAGCGTCAAAACGCAATCGAGACGTATGTTTTGTTTATATATAATTATTATTAGCCATTGTTTTAGACGAAAAATAGTTAATTCAATGCATTCAACAATGAAGAACACGTAAATATCATGCAATGATGCAAATTGCGATTCAAATCATGAGCAAATCTCTCGGTCATAATTCTGATGGGATTCGACTCACCCATGGTTTGAATCGCCGATGAGATTTGAGATTTTGAGATTTTACCAACACTGCTAGACAGTAGGAGTTAGAATGTAAAAACACACACACTATCTTTTCCCGTCCGTAACGTTTACTACTCGCGCGCACCACAACCAAATTAATTGGGTTTTGGTACATGATTGACATTTTATGATTTCTAGTGATGCACGAAAAACAAGATATGCCTATGATTGGAATGTTTCTGAATAATAAATGTTGCAAACGGAAAAGAGAATGCTTCCCTAGGGCTTCTTCTATTGAAATATTTCATCAAATGCTTCAAAACCCAAATGTAGGTGATTCGGATCCAAGAAAGGCATCATTACCACTGAGGACTAAATTTGTGTTTTCATAGTAAATTTTTTAAACAATTGTCGTATCCAACAATTTTCATATCTTAAGATACGCTACTTTTGTTCGATACCAGTGACATAAGTAATCAAATGAATTTTCTAAAAATATTCATGCATGATGGCACTACAATCCTCAATGAACAAAACTGCCTTACGTAGTTTACGTTGGGCGGTTGTGTCTTGTACATAACACTTCTGATTTTTAGATATCAATTTTGATCCATTTAAATTCATAGGAAACATCCCGGGACACTTGGTAACGATTCTGGAGACCCTGTGGAAGACTTGAATCCAGTTTTTGAAAAGAACATAGCATGCGACATATCAAACTTCATGATTCTTCATGACAAAAATGTAGGATAACATTTTTTTTGTATTCATACTATTCCAGAGAAAAATTCCAGGGAAATCCAGAGCTCGAAGGATTTGAAGTTCGTTTACAAGACTTATGTCCAACATCACCATAGCTATTAGTTGTACACATATTTGGACTTTCAAAATCAGATCCAGAAAAAAAAAACAATGGCGTAACGATGCGGCGGCGTGGGTCAGCGTAAACATATTTAGAGCATTAAAAACTCTCCGAAGCTCCTTCAGGAATCTATCTAGAAACTCCTCCAAAAGTTCCTTCAGGAATTTCTTCTGAAAGTTCCTCCAGGAATTCCTCCGGAAGTTCCTCCATAAATTCCTCCGGAAGTTCTTCCAGGAATTCCTCCATGAGTTCCTCCAGGTACTCCTTCGGAAGTTCCTCCAGGAATTCCGTCGGAAGTTCCTCCAGGAATTCCGTCGGAAGTTCCTCCAGGAATTCCTTCGGAAGTTCCTCCATGAACTCCTCCGCAAGTTCCTCCAGGAATTCCTCCGGAAGTTCTTCCAGGAATTCCTCGGGAAGTTCCTCCAGGAACTCCTCCGGAAGTTCCTCCAGGAATTCCTTCGGAAGTTGCTTCAGGAATTCCTCCGGAAGTTCCTTCAGGAATTCCTTCAGAAGTTCTTTCAGGAATTCCTTCGGAAGTTCCTCCAGGAATTCCTTCGGAAGTTCCTCCAGGAATTCCTTCGGAAGTTCCTCCAGAAATTCCTTCGGAAGTTCCTCCAGAAATTCCTTCGGAAGTTCTTCCAGAAATTCCTCCGGAAGTTCCTCCAGGAATTCCTTCGGAAGTTCCTCCAGGAATTTCTTCGGAAGTTCCTCCGGGAATTCGTTCGGAAGTTCCTCCGGGAGTTCCTTCGGAAGTTCCTCCGGGAATTCCTTCGGAAGTTCCTCCAGGAATTCCTTCGGAAGTTCCTCCAGGAATTCTTTCGGAATTCCCCCAGGAGGAACTTCCGGAGGAATTCCTGGGGGAACTTTTGGAGGAATTTCTGGATGGATTCCTGACGGAGCTTCGGAGAATTATTAATGCTCTTAATATGTTTACCCTGACCCTCGCCGCTGCACCATGACGCCACCGCTGCGGGCTCAAGATTATTTATCACGCCGCCACCGATTAAATTTCAATCGGCGCTTCAAGTCTTCCACAGAGTCTCTGTAATCGGTGAAAGGTGTCCCAGAATTTTTGCTATTAATCCAAATGGGTCAAAATTGATATCTAAATTCAGTTCAGTTCAGCAAAAAATGTCGATGATTGATATGCCTCATGATACATTTGAATGAATTCTGATATACGTCCCCAGCTAGAGTCCCGGAACGAATTCCAGTGTGCTCAAAACTGGCCATCATGCTTCCATATTTGTTCAGAGGCATAGCAAATAAATTTTCTCCGCGATACGGGTATAAAAAGACGATGTTGGTACGAATGACAAACGTAAAAGTCAAAAATGTTCTAAATGGTCACCCGACAGACCCCACTGGGATTCTGCATAAATCCGAAATCGTTGGACTGACTGATCGATCGATCATCTGAAACTATGATAATTTTTGGTTAATGTCTGAAAATTTCAAACAAATCAGTCAAAAATTGAATGAATTAGAGCAAAAACATCATCAAAATTTTGATGCGCAAAAGAGGTTGGGGCTGCAAAGGTTAATCAACCCTCTTGATTATCATTTCCCATTTCGGTATATCCTTTACTATTCAAGACGACCGCATACTCCACGTTCGTCTAATACTCTAATTGATCTCCTCGAGTTTATTAACAAAACTGCAAATGATGGACTATTTCTTTGTTTAACCACATTTAAAATGTATGGATGATGGAATATCATTAAAAAATGTGCAAACATATACTGTAGTGCTGTAATTATGTCTCGTGGATCCACTTATAGTCAGTTCCGTCCCGTTTTTTTAACTTGCACATAGGACAGCAATTACAACATAGGACAGTTCGATGAAATTCCAGCAAAAATCAATGTTTTGTAATATCCCCATGTATTTGACTATATTTGTTCTTATTCATCGCAGCGCATTTATTTATATTTATTTTTACGACAAAGCCTTACAAAGCCTTCCTTACGACAAAACTCAAAACTTATCCGAGCGAGAGGGAGGGCTCGCATACTCTTTCACACACACACAATTCAAATTACTTCTTCTTATTCATACGTTCCAGAATGTCCAGCTTTCTTTTCTTATATTGCAATAGCTGCTTATTGTATTCAAGCTCATCCTTTCTGGCTTTCTCTTTCCTTAGCTCACTTTCGATGCGTTGTCTGGCTTCGTCTTCTCTCAACTTATAACTTTTCCGCGTGTAGCGAGCTATTTCCCCCGTATATTCGACTATCTTTTTTATATTTTCCGTTTGCTCAACCAGTAAGTCCAGACGATCATCCCTGGTATCTGTATTCCGCCGCTTGCGTTTCGATGAACGATTAACAGTTTTCTCAATATCCACTGTTTCTTCTGCTTCTTCGACTTCGTTGTTCGGAAGATGCCCCTGCAAAGTACTGCTAAGTAGTGGCGATCCAAAAGTTGTATGCTGATGGCGCTCTGGTTGTGATGTTGGTGGTGACTTTGCTTGCGGAGACTCACGGCGAGGCAGGCCATATGAAGTACCTAGAGCTAGAATACTTTTAAGTATATTACTCTATAACAAGACAATTTCCTTTTACATACCAGCATGATTAATCATTTTGTCCAAGGATAATAATTTCACTACCACTTCTTCCATTGGCGACAATATTTTCATTGCATTTGGTCCGCCACCCGTAGCATTGGCTTCGCGTTTATTATGCGCCAACTTATTTTTTATACTGTTTTTGTAATCAGTCCAAACCTGCAAGTATAATAGATTAGATAATTAATAATAAAGTAAAAAGATTTGATATGTTAAAAAAAAACCTTTTGCCTGTCCTTTTCCGTGCGAGTCGGCGGTCCCAGACTGTTGAGGCGGACGGTGAGATCTCTCCACATATCGTCGTATGAATTGCGGTTTATTCCGGACGCTTCGCAGAATTTTAAACCCCTGGCCACCGCCGGTTGAGCCTCCATTTGGGTAACGAGCAAGTTAAACTGCTTTCGATTAGTTACTCGTACTCTGAAATGAATTATTTTTACAATTAAATCAATAATTTTGAGCAGTTTTAAAAAAAAAACTTACCGTTTCACCTCCATATTTCACTTTTTGAACTGCTCTCGATTAGTTCAACGGTATCGACAAATCTCACACAGAAACGTCACTTAAATTAGACTTTTGTCGATGAACATCGACAACGAGAATACACTGAAAGTTCATCGGAGTTCATTCAGATCGACATTAGTCACGGCATTCGTAAACGGGAATCGGAACAAACAGTCGAATCGACTAGTTTCGTTTCACACGGCACGCAGAATAAACACAAATTGCGAAAAAAAAAACAGAATCGGATAGGCAGCCCCCACAGAAAAATGGTGATATTCGCTTTGTTTTCGCTCCTTTCGTGTTGGTTACTGCACAGCTGTGTAGACAAGTTGAAATCTCGCTTAACTTTTCAAAAGGACCTAAGTAACATTTTTTTTATGAATTAATTTGAATACTGCTACCAATAGCTTTCATGTTGTTCTGTTGATTGCGCTATTCAAATTAATTCATGAAAAAAATATTACTTAGGTCCTTTTGTAAAGTTAAGCGAGAAATGCATCATCAGAGCCAGTGCTCTCAACATTTGGAGCCTTCAAAAAAAAATTTATCATGGGGTATAACATTCCGAATCAGTCCTCTATCATGACAGCTTGCGAAAAAAGTTTCTCGAAAAAAGTTTTAACCAAAATCAATGCTTCCATGACCAGCATGATTAATCACCTTGGGATTTTCTAGATTGTCAACCCTTTTCTCGGCAGTCTATCAGACGCGCCTTGTGGTATTGCAAACCACAATCCATTTTCCAGTGGTCTTCCAGACACGCTTTGTGATTTTTCAAGCCACAATTCATTTTGCAGCGTTCTTCCAGACGCGCTTTGTAGCAATACAAACCCATTGCCTTGTGTTTTTTATTCATCAAATATTTCAGCGTCAGGATCCTGGCAGGATCGCCAAAATGTGTGGCCCCAAGCGAATTGTGATGACAGCAGCTCACCGTGGGTGCGTGTGCGCGCCACGGAGGTCTGATCAGAAGAGGCCGAGTCATGGCTTGCTGCGCACCGATTGACACGCTGAGGTGTTAATGTATAATCACACGCTGATGGTAACTTACTTAAACCCCACAAGAAGCATGAATAAAAACCACCCAGATTTAACCTTTACTGTACCGACCTATTTTTTTCAGTAACTTTTTTTTTCTTCAATCTACTCTAACGTGGTCAAACATCCACGGATCCAGAAATTCATATAGTTTTCGTTCCCGGAATCTGGAGACGGTCAGTAACATGGTTCCGGAGATATTCCGGATTCTGTTGGGGTAATAGCCCAACAAACATTTACTAGTTGAACTAACATCAGTGTGATAAATCAATTCAGCGCTGTGTTGAATTATGTCTGTACTATTTCTTATCACAACTTCTGTTCAAGCTTTGTTCACACAATTATGGCGAAGTTATACAACTACAACATCCCATTTTGAAAAACAACTTTATTAACTGATTCGTTAAATCTTTAATAAGCATTTTACTAAGCCTTAATTCAGCTACATGTGAATTCTTCGAAAATAATAACGCATAGAAGGTAACATCAGTAAGATCTCCAATGAACGTACTTTGAAGCAATTGCTATTTTCATATAATCATTTTAAAATTTTCCTAAATCGGGTCTCGAACTGCTGTCATTTGATCATCCGCCGGTAACGTTGTCATCCGCGCCATCCTTGATTTGTTAGATATGGCTCACTCAATGCATTACATAAATAATCTTATTGCTGAATATGAAGTCGATCTGTCAAACTACAGTTTGTTAATAACTGTACAAGATTTTTATTTCAACCATTGTTCAGCCAGTCATAACCATCGCACACTAGGAAAAATACGTAAAAATAATGTCGATAAGCGATTAAATAAAATCCGTCCCCAATGCTATTTATGAATCTATGAAAATAAAATCAATGTATATTTGGCCTTCCTCAGAATCTCTTGATAATCGGTTGCGATATGATTGTCATATGCTAAGATTATTCCAATTTCGTCGCAATAAAGATCAACATCCATGCGATAATATTGGGATTCCACACATCAAAGATTCAATAATTTTCCGATGTTATTCAACGGCGTTATGTCCGGCTTTTAGTAAATTTAGTTCCGCATGAATGATCCGCATGATTTTTTTTATTGCTCCAGCAGTTTTGTTCGTTATAATCTCCGACAGTTTAATAAATCATGAAAATAAAAAGCATGTCTTGAAAATAAATCATTATTTTTCTATAAATCAAATTTCCCAGATCTAGAATCCAGATTTTTTCTTAAACTGAAAAAGCATGTTTTTCCCACTGTGCGATAGAACAGATAAATGTGAAATCCAATGGTTAAGAAGGACAAAGGTTAAGAAGGATGTCTAATGCCTGCTTATTAACTTACTATTCAAACTCAATTCGACCACCCTTTCAGAGCATCACATCATAGTCGAACAGAGAGCTTTAAAAATCATTAATTCAGTACATTGTTAAACTTCCCCCAATGTGCTGAAATGTGATAAAACGAAAACGTAAGTTCGACTTCAAATAGAGGTAGTAAACAAATAAATAGACCATGTCGAATATTAGTTAGATTAAATGCTTAAATGAAATCTGTCTAGGAAATTATTCAGCATCCATTTTATTCAGCTACAAAGATCACAAATAAACAATAATTCAACCTAGATGCTTATTTGTAGTTTGTCGTTGTTTGTTGGGAGATTATTTTGGCATGGAAAAAAATCCTTTTCTCAGCAATCGATTGATTGTAAAATATAAATTCATCGACAGATGTTATAATACGTAAAGCAGAATGACCTCATAGATTCCCTATGATTATTAGGCCTCCTTGGAAGTACCTGGTGCCTGGTACCCCGGGGGAAGTGGCCACATACCAACCCAATCGAAACAAGGCCTTGTGACGTTTCAAACTTCACGATTTTGCAATGCCAGTTCACTGCTGACAATTTCGGATAATTTCTGTCTGTGTCTATTCGGCCATTCCCCGGACCAGGTGCCCTAGGGCCACTTATCGGTCCGAATCAAACAGCGTCATGCGACGTATCAAACAGTTTCTTGCTGGCAATTTCGTATATTTTATGTCTGTGTCCATCTGGCCATGTCCGCGGACCAGGTGCCTTGGGGGAAGTGGCCAGTAGGGCAGTTCAAATTTCAAAAATGTTCGAAAAATCCAACTCCCACATGTCTATTAGCATCATTTTAATAATATAGGAGTCCTGGCAAAATTTCAGGCAATTCGGTGGCCATTTAGGGGTGGCGCGAAGTCAATTTATGTTTATATGGAAATTTGTATGGGAAAAACTTAAAATTTATTCAAGTCTCTCTACAACTGTCAAATCGTGATGAATTTAAACAAACATCCCCAACCTCCCTTTTTGGAATCTATATAAATGAGACCTCCGGATAACACATTAGTTATGAGTGGATTGAACGGTTCTATTGACAGTGTGAATATGTGATAAATGGCTAAAATGATGTAATTAGCCTCAACGTAGCAGTGGAAATATAAATCAAAATTAATGAGTTACCCACTGGTTGAGCTCAAATAGATTCCAAAAATGGAGGTTGGGGATGTTTATTTGAATTCATCACGATTTAAGAGTTGTAGGAAGATTTGAATAAATTTTAAGTTTTTCCCATACAAATTTCCATATAAACAAAAATTGGCTTCGCGCCACCCCTAAATGGCCACCGAATTGCCTGAAATTTTGCCAGGACCCCTATATTATCAAAATGATGCTAATAGAGATATGGGAGTTGGAGCTTTCGAACATTTTTGAAAAGTGAACTACCCTAGTGGCCAGTTGTCGATCCGAATCAAACAACGTCATGCGACGTATCAAACTTCATGATTTTACAATACCAGTTCACTGCCTGAAATTTCGTATATTTTATGTCTGTGTCCTTCTGGCCATGTCCCCGGATCAGGTGCCCTGGGGGAAGTGGCCACTTATCGATCCAAATCAAACAGTGTCATGCGACGTATCAATCCACGTGAATTTTTGAATCCAAATCACTGCTGACAATTTTGTAGAATAATATTTATCTGTGTCCGATTGTACATGTTCCGGTTTAAACTACCTGGGAAATGTGGCCACTTATTGACCCAAATCAAACATGCCGTGCGACATATCAAACTTCATAATTGTGTAAGTGTTGCTGGCAATTTGGTATATTTTCTATCAGTGTTCATCTTGTTGTGATCCGGACTAGTTGCCCAGGGGAAATCGATCAATTGGGCAGTTCAAACTCAAAAATGTTCGATAATTCCAGGTCCCATATCTGTATTAGCATCTTTTTGACATTCATGGAGTCCTGGCAAATATTCAAGGAATTTCACAATCCCAATTTCAATCACAAAAATAAAAAAATGAAAAATAAAATCTCAGTTCAAACTTCTAGTACCTGTATAAACTAAACCAGGTCCCAACGCACCAGGAGGCATCAGTATCCTGAAGATAGCGAAAGCTGGAAGGGCAGTCTAAATAAATGAATGAATAAACTCAACTTGAGTTTGAGCTTGATGACAGTACATTTCGTAGATGCTACTCCGTGATTGACTAGTATGAATGAATAAACTGAACTAGTGAATAAATTATTAGTTTTTAATTGGTTTCTCATTATTCTAAGAATTTTCCGAGTTATTTTAAGGAAATCTCTCGCGAAATACTAAGGAATTTCCTCCAGACATTTTGCGAAATTATTTTGAGCAATTCTTCGCAATTTTCTTGGGAAATCTTTGGGATTTCATCAGGAAAAATTTAAGAACTTTCATTGGGAATTCCCTCGCGAATTTTGTGAGAATTTCCCCGGGAATGCTTTTGAACATCTACGGGAAATACAGAATTTTTTTTTGGAACATCCTCAGGAAATTCTTTGCATATCCCTTGAGAAATTATTGGATCTCGTCGGTAAATTGGAACTTCCTCAGGAAACGATAAGTGAGTGACTACCAGAGCACCTGCTCCAAGGCACAACCAAATACACACATAAAAATATCATTATAAAAAAAAACAGCAGGGAACTGATATTGCGAAATCATTAAGTTGGGTACTTCGCATGACATTGTTTGTTTCGGATCGATAAGCAGTCACTTCCCCTAGGGCATCTGGTCCGGGGCATGGCCAGATGGGCACAGATAGAAAATGTACGAAATTTCCAGCAGTGAACTGGTATTGTAAAATCATGAAGTTTGATACGTCGCATGACGTTGTTTGATTCGGATCGATAAGTGTCCACTTCCCCCAGGGCACCTGATCCGGGGACATGGCCAGATGGACAGAGATAGAAATATAATGCCTGAAATGATCAGGAATGCACTGGCATTGCAAAATCGTGAAGTTTCTATCCCCCTAGATACATAGGGGTGCCCATAACCGAACCTCCTCCCCTAATATATAGCGTTGATAACATTGTTCGTTCCCTATGATCCAACTGTTAACATGTTGATGAATTGTTACTAGTATCAAAAGATTACTGGATTACAGTACTTCAGCTTTCCATCTATTTGTTGAACATTTGATTGTTCTACAAATCTTCACCAGCTCTAACAGTTTCATGTGGAGTTGAATTTCACTCGTACAAAAGCACGCCCATATAGTCGTTGATAGTCGCATTCAAAGCATAAAAGCATAAGCTTAATACTCAACAGCTGACGAAACAGTCTTTCATCACAGCCGACACAAGAAGACGGAAAATATTGACCAAAAATCATCCCATCCGGCTCCCGCTAGTTAGTTGAGCAGTATACTAACACAGAATCACCCAAATCTACTCTAATCCGGGCTAAACGGAACACATTCAACTATGCATATGCAAGCTTTGCCCAAGATAACCGGCACGTTGCACACCCGATTGAGTGCAGATGGTTCGGCTATCCTTGAATAGGCGATGATGATGCTGCCGCTACCGCCGCCGCCGCTGTTGCTCCTGTTCATCTAATCCTTTTCACCCTCCTACCGGGAAAAACTGCATCCGTGCCCCATTCGCGACCAACGTTTTAATTTTGGAGCCAGCCTTCAACGTGAGTCTGACCGAGCCAGGGATTATCTGCTGAGTGTTGATCTCTTCGTTCCACTTGTTACCCGTTCGGGACTCCCTCTGGTTAACGACTACTGCTCGGGCAGACTGCCGCCGAGATATCAGTTGATTATTGAGGCCCAGACAGGCCTATACCAATTCCGGGCTTTGTCGAAATAATTGCATTCCTTGCACCCTGTTGGTAATTCTCGGTGCTTAGAGAGCAAGCTGAAAGCTGTGCGGAATCTCAGATCGCAGAACGGTCACCATTCTGCCTTGTGACTGGTCCACTGGAAATGCCGAGTGGAAATTGGCGTTACTTTCCAATTCTAATAAAATTTGTCAATTCATTAAAATCGGTCCAAATTTTTACACTACAGTGATACTTAATATTGAATTTATTACATAATTATATATTTGTAAGTTTATAAACGCATGAATGTTATTTGTCGGGTAGTTCAAACCAAAGTGAAACGTGCTCGACTGAAACTGGAGCAGCAGCATAGGACATGAGTAATTTTGCATACCGGCATAGATTCTTGTAAAGCGAGGTATAAATTTTCGTAGCTATTTTCGATGCTTTTCGTTCTAGCATTTTTTTTTTGTCCATGAATATGAGAAGCAGTACATATAGGAGCGGCAACAACTCAATCTTTTCCTGATCGCTTTCAGTTCATGCAATATGCATATGTGCTCGAGCTCGTTATTCTATGTTTCGTTATTCTTGGCTCGGGTGTATATCGCTTTCCATGGTTCTGCACATTCGGAAAGGCGAAATTGTGCACATAAAAGAGCGAATGGATAAATTCACAACGATTGAGCTGGAGCTCAATGGAATTCTTATTTTACGGGCCATGATACGACCGACGGCCACAAATGAGTTGAAATGAGCAGAATTTCTAAACTAACATAAAACTACGGTTGCAGAAAATTCGGACAGTGTTATACCGAGCAAACTTTGGTCCACGAGTTTGAATGAATTTGAATCGAAGCTATTCAAACATCAATTCAAATGTTCATGGGCCGTTTTGTTGATTTCAATGCTGGAATGCTTGGTTTGTGAGTGGTTCATTTATCCCAACTAGCGCATGGCGTAGTTTTTGTGTTATTTGATTTTATGAGGAAAGCTTTACCTTACCAGTTCCATCACCATGTTGTCTTACTGGAATGGAACTGATATTAGTTGGCCGCAGTGAAGGTTTTTTAAATCTCGGAATCTTCGTTATAGGAAACTCAAATTAAGCAATCGATAATGAACGAAATCCTTATTTATGTTTTAGTTTCGTTTCAATAAACTTAAAAAAAATCGTCAGCAAAAACTAGCTTTTAACGAAATGAAACTTAATTCTTCGGCATTTAAAATAAATATAGGACAATACTATTTTGCTAAAAAATATCCACATGGGTACATGGAAATCACACAACCAAGAAACTGAAAACCAAATCAACCACGTTCTTTTTCTTCTTCTTCAATTGCTCTATATTCCAACTAGAACTTGGCCTGCTTTTCAACCTATTATTCTATTAGCATTTCTTCAGTTATAATTGAAAGATTTTCTATGAGTAATGAGTATGTATCTTGTGTGGCAAGTACAATGGATACACTATGCCCAGGGAGTTGAGAATGTTTCCAACCCGAAAGCATTCTAGACCGAACCGAGTTTCGAACTCGCCATCTACGGATTAACAATCCTACGCCTTTGCTCGCAGGGCTACTAGAGACCCCCAACCACGTTCTAATCGACGTCACATCCAACATCAAGAATGCCGAATGTGCGAATATAGAATCCGATCACTACCTCGTTGCCGTATGCCGGCGCTCAAAACCCTCGACAGTATACAACGGCTGGGGCTGGAGCTACAGGACGTATCGCCCTCACCTTCTGTCACTCCTGTGATGAACCTTAATTGAATACTCTCTTTCCGAGACGCAAATAAAAGTTGATTTTTTTTTCTAATTTGCTTGTAAAATCTATGGCGAAAACATAATGTTGTTCAATTTGATTTTTAACTATGAGCAAGCAACCGCATACATCCCCAATTGGGCTTATTTCAATGCTTATTTGTTCATATTTTTGGAGAAATGGCAAGCGTTTTGCGCAGATCTGCGCAAATAGTATTTCTTTTTATATCATTGAGTAACGCTAATGTTAAGAGATTTTCACAAACCTGTAGGAGGTAAAGGTTTGATTATTGTACGAGAATAGCACCATTTCCTTCCTTTACCGTAGATAATGATGAGGTTTACGGTAAGCCTTACCACTACCTGAAAGCAAGCCATTTTGAAAATTGTCAAGATTTGTCCTGGCCACGTCCTGGCGAACGCTGAGGAACGAGAAGGATGGTTAGCTGGCCACATACTTGAGATCAGCTGTTCTTGCACAGAGAACGTTGCACTGCCACGTCAGAATGCAAGTCAATATAGGGAAGGGGGAGGAAATGATGATGTAATCACTCGCCCACTGCAAGCCGAATATACCTCTGCACTTGCCACGAGTTCATACGGAATTCATTGGATTTGTTGGGTTTGCTTCGAGAGGCAGAGGTTCGTCTTGGTTAACGAGTTGCCAATGTTTATTGATAGAAGAAAGGAACAGATACAATTTTTAATTGGATGTAGGAAACGGATGTAGTTCATTTCCAATTCCAGCCAGCCAAGGATGTTTTCACTAGTATCAATGAGCGTTCATTTCAAACTCAATAATGATTGAATGAACTCGTATAAAAGTAGATACAACATCAACACTCGAAAAGAAAACTAGCGTGGTAGCTTGAATGAACACATCAAACACGTCAATGCGTGTAAATTACGCTCCTGTTCATTTCTGCCAAGTTGCCAGTGACGATTGATTCAATCATCAGCTAAAAAAATAGTTCATTATCGTTTTACGATCCGATTGAACAGCGTCAGTCGAGTCTGCGGATCGAATCAACAAAAGATTTTACGGGTTGCAATCAGAGTGAAAATGATCCGTCGACCGAAGACACAAAAGGAGAAAATCCTCTAAGTGATTGAGAAAGTGCAGGACGGTGACACGGTTACGTACCGTTGTGCTGTAGATATCGACTGTGTCAAAAAGTGCTTTTACCAACAAAAACAAACGTTTGTGGCAGGAATTTTTAAACGCCATTTCCAAAGCTACCACCCAGATGTTCTCAAGGAGTTGGCTCTTGGTAATGCAACTGAAGAAGAACTGGTATCCAAGAAGCCAAAACAACCCAAGCTCCTCGTGGAACTAGGCAAACGGGATGCGCTTCTTGGACTACTGCAACTAGCAACCTGCAATAGTCTACGATACATTTTTGTTGAATGGTCCGGTACCAAAACTCTGCTACTGCCTGTGCTGAAAGCATGTGGTTTGCAGATGACCCGTCAGCGACTGGCGGAATATATCCGAACAGCAGCTGCTACTATTCGCGAAATAATGAGAAACCAGTTCCGAAAAAAGGTTGTAAACATTAAAATCGATTCAGCATCCCGCCGTGGCCGATCGGTGTTCGGGATCAATGTGCAATTCGCGGATTTGGATGGATTTGTGCAAATCAGACACCTAAGTAAGTTATTCCCAAAACCCCACGCAACTCAAATTGAAATTTAAATCTAATTTAATTGAAATGTGAACTTTTGAAAAACTTATAAATAAAGTGTAAATAAAAAATTTCTCATTTGAAATTTTTAATTTTAAAATAAAAATTGGATAAGAAATTTAAAATTAAAATTTTAAATTTAAAACCTCAAATTAACAATAAAATTAAAAATTTAAAATTTAAAATCCAAAATTCAAAATTTAAAATTTAAAATTTAAAATTTAAATTTTTTTCCGCCCCTACATAGAGTGTGGCCGACCCAGCCCCACTTCCGATCCCGAATTTCTGTTGCTATCGGCCTCTGGTTACAACGACGATGGAGCTAGACCTGTGCGCCGCCGCGCCACGCCGCCGCCGCCGACACTAATTGACGTACGCCGACGCCGGTCATGGTGTCGGCGGCGCGCCATACGCCGGTTGGCTCCACGCCGCCGAATTTCGTATTTCACGCCGATGTTTGACCAACACAAAAATCACATAGTGCGTTCGCATCTGCCGAACCATCTGGGAACCTATCAAGCATTAATTAAACAGCTATTTTACCTTTTGCAGATTTGTTTACTTTTATCCCTGTCACTTTAACCCGGTTTGGCGTGTTAATAGTTAGGTCATGCAAAAACTTCTTGGCTACAGCTCAACAAATCAATGAGCGTTTCGATGGATTTCTAATCTTATATGTAACTTCATGTGGAATAACCTCATTCAGGTCGCATTGAGTGGTTCATCATCTTTTTAAATGTTTGAATGTCACATATCTTAATAGGTCTAGTGCTTACAAACGCGGCTACAAATCAACACCATAATAAATGTTGGATTTGGATTCTCAGTCTCGTAGGATTGTTTTAGGTTCCCTGGGCATGGAGTATCATTGTGTTAGCCTCATGATATGCGAATGCAAAACTGATCTTTTGGCTTCTGTAGCTGGAGCACGATGAGGCACGTGACCCACCAAATTAAACATTTCCTTCACTCTTTTTTGTAATTGCTAGAATTGTTCTGAAAAAAATGTTTTAATTTATTTCGATAAACAATTCCCAAAGAAATTTCTTGGTTTTAATCTTGCGTTTATTTGGCTCAATTGCCATTTGGTGTTACGGAGCCGGATTTTTTTGTACAACTCATTTTACAATTCCTGCTAATCTTCTTATAACTAGTATTAGTTTGGGTAACCGACGTACACGCGGCTGACTAGAGGCTAGGGATTACAAATATTATTTCTTGGTTTTCTTGAAATAATTTCCAGGAAGTCCTGGAGGAAGTTCTGAAGAAATATCTGAAGAAAATTCTTAGAGCATTGAGGAATTTCTGGATTGATCTTCGTTGTAAGTTCTGGAGGATTATTTGAAGGAATTCTTTGAGGAATATCCAAAGAAATTCTTTAAGAAATTTAATAATGTCGGTAATTCCTTTTGGAGGTCCTTTGGAAATTGCTCTAGGAATTCGTATGAAGATATCTGAAAATTCGTCCTAGAGTTTTGGAAGGAAATGGCGTTGGAAATTCCGAAAGAATTACTAGATTCATTTCCGAGAGAATGGAATGTCTTATGGAATACCTGGAAAAATTCCAGTGGAGTTGTTGAAATAATGACCAAAGGAATTTTGTAGAAATTTTTAAAAGTATGTATATGTTTATTTTGGTATCCATCACCCTGGCTTGAGTCTTGCTCTGCATGCGGCTCCACCTAATAGTACAATCGAATTTAATTACCATTCTGCTTTTAATGCACTTCTGTGTAAAGGACCCGTAAGCAGCGACACTTACGCGAAGCCCACGGTATAGAAAGAATATTCTTTCAGCAATGTAATCAAACAGACTAATAAATAGATTCGCAATACTTTTTGAGCTTTCCGAAGGACGGCTTCTTTGAGGGTCACGTCGAATCCATTACAACTGTGGGGAAGTGTACCCATCTACATGAGTAGAAATTATTAAAAGTATTCCAAAAAAGAATTTCTGAAGGAATTCCTGAATGGTCAGTATGAATCTTATAAGATTTTTTGAAGGACTTTCCAGAAGAATTTCTTAAGAAATTTCTTAAGGTCCTAAGAAGTTCCGAAGCAATTCGTGAGGGGAATTTCAAAGAAAAGCCTGGTTTTATTTGTGGATATTTTTTTAAAGGACATCCTGAAGAAATACTCGATCGGATTCCTAACGGAATTTTTGAAGGTATTTTAGAATGAGTTTCTCGATGACTTACCGAATTAATTCCTGAATATTTTTCCTAGGGAACTATTTAAGGTATTTATGCAAAAAAAAATCTGTAGGAATTTTCGAAGTAACTCGTGCAGTAAATTCCCAAAGAATTCTTGAGAATACCGAATATCTGGATATTTTGGGAGTTTTTCTTGGCATGTAGTCTTGATTTTAGAGCCAAAACTGAGTTTGTTTTACTACTTTCCGGACTTTCGAAGAAATTCCTGTAGGAATATAGGAATTTCTGTGTAAATACTAAATAATAGCTATTTGTTCGGAAAATCCATTAAACATTTCTTCGTAAATTACTTTCAGAATTTTTCGGATATTCCTTCAAAAATTCTTTTTTTTTTTATTCTTTATTATAGAGTTGATGTAACACTTTCGACTGTTGTGCTCAATTTTGTTTGACTATTATCGGCTCTTTCAGTCATATAAAGCCGCTGAAACGTTGATGCGTCTATTTTCCGACGTTTCGGTGTATATTTCACCTTCTTCAGGGACTTAGAGCCTACTTTTTGTTATATATGTGTAACGACATAACGTTGTCAATTAAACAGGTAGATGCGACATCACTAGAGAAGCTTTTATCGAAATTGTAGGTGGGAAATAGCTTGAAACATTTCAGAAGCCACATTGAAGTGTGAAAAAAAAATAGATTTGCGAACCTTAATTGACAACGTTATGTCATACAAATACAGGTAGTAAACTATAGAGGACGGTTGTCGCTGAGGTTGCCTTTCTCGTTCCCAAACATGTTGGGTACATATCTGTCAAACCGTACTGAGTTTTTCTTTGTTGACATTTAGCACCCTTTCACCACCAGCAAAAGATGTTTCGCCAGTGACGACAGCGACAGTCTTCCTCTATTGTTTATTAGTTCTATTATCATACAGGGCACAAACATACCCAACAAAACCTCTAAATCGCTGAAGAAAGTGAAATATATACCAAAATGTCGGAAAATAGACGCAACAACGTTTTAGCTGCTTTATAAGACAGGAAGAGCTGATAATAGTCAAACAAAATTTATTATAGAGGTTTTAAGCCCTTGACTGGTTCACCTCTTTGAAATTCATTTAATAATTCTGTTAGAAAATCTTTTCAGGTTCTCTTTCGGTTATTCTTTCTAGAATTGAGTCGAAAATTCCTCCAGGAGGTAATTTTTTTCAGAAATTCCTTCAATAAATCATACAAAATTGATACAGGAATAATTCCGGAAGGAATTCTAATTTGGAGGAATTTTCGAAAATATTTCCTAGGGTAATTGAGTGTTAAACTTATTTTCAATTAAAAAAAAACACTTCTACAACGGTTCAAAAAATTAAAGGAATTTTCAAACGAAATTTCCGAAGATTTCCCAAAAGAATTTCTGAAGATATTTCCGAAAGAATTCTTAAAGGAATTTCAAAAGAAATTTTCGAAGTTCTATCGGAATTTCTGGAAGAGTTGCTAAAGGAATTTCCGGAGGAATGTCCGAAGGAATTCCTATAGGAAATTCAGAAAGAATTCCTGGAGAAAGTTCTAAATAATTTCCAGAGGGAAATTTCGAAAGAATACCAAAAATATCTTCTTAGAGTTTCCGAAGAAATTCTTTAAGGAATTACTGGAAGAATTTCTATTAGAAATTCCTAAAAGAAATTCTTGAAGGAATTAAAAAAAACTAAATCAAATTCCGAAGGATTTCTCCTAAAAGTATTCCCGTAGGTATTCCGATGGAAATTCATGAAGGAACTTTTGGAGAAATTTTGGAAAGAATTTCCGAAGCAATATTCAAATAAATTTTCAAGGGAATTCTTGGGGAGAAAGTTCTGAAAGAATTGATAGGCTGATTAGTTTTCCAAATTTCTTTTTCGAATTTTCTGAGAAATATCTTAAGATTCCATACGAATTTCCTCCAAACGAATTTCTAGACTTATATCTGAAGTACTTTCAGTGAACTTATGTGCTGTGATGCGGCGATATCCTAGTGGAGGATGTAACGTAAAGTTTTGCTGTGGAGATACAAGCTATAGCTATTAGCATGTTCACCCTATCAGTCTGTCTGTAGCTAGCAATTGTACAAAAACCCTAAAATTCAATAAAAGCATGATAAGCCTTGCTACGTGATTTTTTTTCTCATCTTAAAATTATTCACGCCGATTCACGCAGCCGCCGCCGCCGCCGAACATTGCTTACGGCGTGACGCCGCCGACGCCGCCGCCGTTTTCAAATACTTCGGCGTACAGGTCTAGATGGAGCTTGTTGTTTGAGGTCCAGTTGTGAGGCCACCAGGCCAGAATGATATAGCGCAGGCATCTGTTAATGAACAACTGCAGCCGTTGAGTGTTCTCCACTGATACACACCATGTTTCGCTAGCGTATAACAGCACAGATTTCGTTGAGTTGAAAATTCGTATTTTGGTGCGTTCAGTTATCTGCCTGTTTTTTCAGATTTTTCTCAAACTCGCAAAGGCAGCCCTTGCTTTCTGGATCCGTGCGCCTATGTCGATCTTGGTACCGCCGTCTGACGCCATTTAGCTACCAAGATATTGGAAGCATTCTACATTCTCCACTGGTTGCCCGGCTACTGTGAAACTGGAAGGAGTCACCGTGTTTACATCCAACGATTTGGTTTTCCAACGGTGATAGAATACATCCTTGCCTCACGCCAGCTACGACCCGGATAGCAGCACTCTACACGAGAAGGCCTCGTACTGTGCCTCGATGAGGCCGATGATTTTCTCAGGAACTCCCTTGCGTCTCAGGGCGCCCCACATATTCTCGTGATTGAGACGGTCGAAAGCTTTTTCGTAGTCAATGAATACCAAGTAAAGGGGCTCTTGGAATTCGTTGACCTGCTCCAGAATGATGCTGAGCGTGACAATATGGTCCACACAGGATCTTCCGGCACGGAATCCGGCTTGCTGCCGCCGGAGAGTCGCATCGATCTTCTCCTGAATCCAGGCTAGGGTGACTTTGCATAGAACTTTAAAAACGGTACAAAGCAACATAATGCCTCACCTGTTATCGCATACAGTCAGGTCACCCTTTTTGGGTAGGTACCTTCACTAAGATACCTTGCATCCAGTCGACCGGAAAAGTTGCGGTGTCCCAGACATTACAAAATAAACGATACAGTAGTTGAACGGATGTCATGGGGTCAGTTTTGAGCATCTCGGCTGATATGCGATCGACTCCTGGGGCTTTATTCGATGTCATGCTTTGGATGGCTGTTTGAATCTCTAGCAGTAATGGAGCTTCGGTATTAACGCGTGTTAAATGTCGGATCCTAGGCAGATCATGCCGAGGTGGTGGTGACCTGGCTGGCACTTGAAAAAGTTGTTCAAAGTGCTCGAACCAGCGTTTCAGCTGGTCAGTTGGGTCGGTCGATAACTGATCATTCGCGTCTTTCACAGGTATAGTTGCATTCATCTTCGCCCCGCTTAAGCGTCGTGAGATATCGTAGAGGAGGCGAATGTCCCCGGTTGCGGGGGCTCTCTCTCCTTCGTCGGCCAGTCTGCCCACGCTCGCGTGTCCCGTCGACATGAGCGTTTTACTTCCTTCTCAAGAGCCGCGTATCATTGACGGGCTAAGACTTTGGCTCCTCTGGTTTTCGATCGCTCTATCGCGGCTTTGGCTTCTCTGTGCTCCTCTATCTCCCTCCAGGTCTCATCGGTGATCCATTGTTTTCTCTGGGTGCGTAGTTCGCCCAGATTGTTCTCGCTGGTGGTGATGAAGGCATTCTTGATGGCGGTCCATTGGTCTTCCACGCTGCCACCTTCCGGAAAATCTGCAGCACGCGTCTCCAGTTCTTCAACGAAGGACCGTTTCACCGTGGCATCTTCCAGTCGGCGTGTGTTGAATCGTCGTCCAACTCTTCCGTCCTGCTGACGAATCCACGCAATGCGCATGCGTATTTCGCCGATGAGGAGGTGATGATCAGACGCGATATCGGCCTACGTTTATTCCGTACATCAAGAAGGCTCCGTTTCCATTTTCGGCTGATGCAGATGTGGTCAATTTGGTTTTCTGTAAAGCCGTCACGGGAGACCCACGTGACCTTGTGAACCGGTCGATGAGGGAAGAGCGATCCCCCGATCACCATGTCGTTATTACCACAAAATTCTGCTAACAGTTCTCCGTTTTCGCTCATTTCTCTGAGACCATGGCGTCCCATAATGCGCTCATGGTTCGAGTTGTCGGATCCGATCTTCGCATTGAAGTCGCCCAAACAGATCTTGATATCACCCTTCGGAATTCTATCTACGACGGCATTGAATTGACTGTAGAAGTTCTCTTTGTCTTGCAGGTCGGCAGCATCAGTTGGTGCATAACATTGGATTATAGAAAAATATATTAAGCACTTTTAGTGGAATGTATTAAACCGTCTAAGACGAATTAAGTACTGTCCATTTAATTCCACCAGTTAATTTTCGTTATCTTTGCAGATACGTATTTCGAACACAACTGTGTGGTCGTCTTCAGTGTCTTGTACTTGACTCGACTTGGATTATAGTAAGGTTTCGGACCCGTGTTCTAAATCTGGCAACGATTATCCTTTCACTTATGGGTTCCCACATCATAAGCGCAGAGTGTGCCTGAGCGCTTAGTAGGAAGCCAACTCCGCGATGCCGGGGAGCGTGTTCACCTCGCAAACCAGAGTATAGCAGAACTTGTCCCGACGGCGTTCTGTGTTCTCCAAAGTTTGGCCAACGGACTTCACTCAGTCCCAGGATCTCAAGCTTCATGCGGCGTGCCTCATTGACAATTTGTGTCAATTTACCCTGCTGGGCTAGGGTTAAAACGTTCCATGTTCCTATTCGTGTCCGTTGTTTCGCGCTACAACAGTGCCCAGGCTGCACTACCAGCTAAGTACACAACCCTTAGCTGGCGGTCAATTGTCATCGGAAGACCCGTGGAAGCGTGAGTATTGGAACTTGTGAGGACCAGAGCTATTAATTTTAATATACTAAATTAATTAAAGTAATAAGATTTATTACAAACTGACAGTGTCGAGGACACAATTAACGAGGAAATGATACGGATGATACGGAAACCGGCGATTTTACCGAGAACATAACCGAACAGAATGAAGATCAGGATGATTTCGTGAACGGGCAAGATGGTACGGCGATTTTTTCTATATATGACGATGGAATCGAAGAATTTGAGTTGCTGAACAGTATCCGATGCGGTGCACATACCGCCCAACTTGTTGCGAACGATGTGATCAAGCTATACACATCTAGACTGTCCCGAATCAACAAGAAATGTTTGGCAATGCACAGAAAGACCAACAGAGAACTATTTATTTTGCATAAAATTCCACTGCCCCCGAAGGTGACAGAGACGCGTTGGGGCGTGTGGTACATTCTTCTTCGCTACCTACATGTCCTAGGTACGAAACAATCCTTAGCGATATTGCAAAGTCAGGATCCAACACTGAGTAAGTACTAAACATTTAGTGAAGGCGAATAGAGTATGTCGTGCAAAAATGTGCAAAGCCTAAAAAGTTTCTCTCACGCTTCCCGAAACTTCATTCCCTCCAAAAGTGTAACGTACTTAACGAATAGATTTGGATAATGTTTGGCTGAACAATTCATATTATTGTATGCGAAGTCAGTTTTAGATATTCCTTCCCCCAGCGTAAATAATTGCTCATCAACATTTTCAAAAAATAAGTAAAAACTATAGATAGTGGAATATATAGATGAGCGAAGATAAATCCTCTGTCTCCAAACGAACTGTCAAACGTGTCTCCAAACGAGCATGACGTCACGATTTCAATGGACACCTTTAGGGCTGTGACGTCATATGCGCGTGTGCACGGGCAAAAAAAATCGACTCAGCCATGCTTTCGCTCATCTATAGATTCTACTATCTATAGTAAAAACTATAGACACTGTAGATTCCATAGACGAGCTGAGGCGAAGGTTAGTGTAGCCAAACGAACTGTCAGTAAACTAGCCAAACGAGCATGACGTCACGATTGCAAAAATATAGTCTTGTTCCTGGTCCATTAAATGTTTTGAAACACGTAACTACAATAGAGGTAATAAACTATAGATGACGATTGGCGCTGCGGTTCCCTTTGTTATCGTCCCCAAACATGTTGGGTACCTATCTGTCCAATCGTTCTAATTTTTCCTTCGTTGACATTTAGTGCCATATCCTCGCCAGCAAAAGATGTTTCGCCAGTGACGACAGCGACAATCTTCCTCTATAGTTTATTACCTCTATTGTAACTACAGACAAACACACATATAATTCTCGCATTCCTCATTACTTACTCATAACCGCCATCTGATATGTGTTTGGTCAAACACAGCTGCCGCTATTGTTCGAATGACGATGAGTTTTGTAGGTAATAGATAATTGTATGTCCGTTTGTCTATGCCTGGTGACGGTTAAGAGAAACTAGTGAAGAACTGTATTCTGCTGGACCATAAATGATTTCGATGAATAATTACTGTACAGAATAAATGACGGAAATACGTTGGCAGCAAAACTATCAACTGCGATGGAGAAACGAATAAACAAGCTTAGTACAAGCATGACCTTTAAGGCATGCTTGTATCTCGATCCTCGGTTTAATTTCACTGGTTCCGGCCGTCTTAGTGCGAGTGATAAAAGAGATTGCCAAGTAAGTACTATATAAACGTTGGTAAATTACTAAGAGGCACTTTTCACTTTTTCGCTTTTCAGGAATATCTAATCGCACTAAACAGCCGACTCGATAGCATGGAAGGATTCCAGGAAGACCTTTGTACAGATGAAGAGCCGGCCAACAACAGTGGCTTCGTAGACGATTACTTAATGATTTTTTTCAATGAAGGAAGCCAGGATAACTCATGCAGCTCGACTAAAAGTTCAGAAAACCGAATCTTTGTTGTTCGATCTGATTAAATTAGAAACTCGAGACAAGGTCCACGTTGGAACATTCATGCAACCGTCCAATAGTTTAAACAGCTCGGGTCAAAAACTAATCGATGTTGCAAATAGCACTCCAGGTCCATCTACACAAGCACAACCGCTGCCAGGGACCAGTACGTGTAATACGTGGCATTTCAATATCCTAGAGTACTGGCGAAAGAGAAAATTCTCAAGTCTCCGCTTGTATTGCTTGGCAATGGTTGTTTTGTTTGCACCTTCGACTCAAGTCACAGTTGAGCGCCTATTTAGCCAAGTCAAGTTTATTCTTACAGACTCGCGCATGAGGCTCAGCGATGTTTCAATTAAAGATATAATGGTTTTAAAAATGAACGAGAATTTACTCGGGGAAGTAGTGGATTTAATCCTAGAGCGAAACGATTGTTTGTTGCTTTAAGCTGTTTATTTTACAATCTTATTTTTACTTTGATAATCGGATTCTTTTAGTAGATTGATAAGCTCTGTATTTGAATTATTTGATTTTCAGTGTAAAGTGGATATAATCTGACTGACAACACAGTATACTTTCATATCTTAGCTTAGCTTAGCTTAGACTGACTGTACAGTGTACATATCAATGGTTGCTACTCCGTGATTGATCAGAACTGGTGCAAATTGCACTACAATCCAAATGAATAATGGTTGGGATTTACCATCTATTCTCGAAGTGCACGTTTCAGCAGCTCGCATATGTTGATCAATAACGGCGCCGGCCAAGTCCTTACAGTCAGTTGGGAAAGGGAGGGAATGTTAGTGTATGGTAATTGTTGCTACTAGAGACCGAGAATACCTCTGCATCTCCACAATAACCACGGGAAGGATGTTGTGTTAGTTAGGTGGGGTAATCAGTAACATAGATCGGGATTCACCATGGAAAGTGATGTGACCTATGCAACTTCTACACAGTATTAGCATTTCCTTAATTTGTTCAATTGTTCATCCTTCGCGAGAATAAACAATCAATCGTGAGCGATTGTTCATTTGAATTCCGGATTAGGCGCCCGCGTCATCATTTCTTTAACGTAAGGAAAGTAAAAAAGAAACGGGTTTAAAATTTAAAATAAATTATTATTCACGACTGTTCAACCACATTGATAAAAATTGGAAAGCTAATATCAATCAGCAACTCCTATTTAATCTCTATTTGAGGTTAAATAAGAATGTTCAGGCAGACATATTTTGTTAATTTACGTTTATTTTACATGTCGTTTATTTTGCATTATTTTCGCGCGCGTGTGTATGTCGCTTACCGTAACCAGTATACCGTAATCAGGATCTCACTGATATTAATCCTAATGTGCCGGTTGGCAATCGTATTGGGCTTGTGCGCTTTGAGCATCACACGGTCGCTTCCCAGTCTACATACAATCGTACATGGTGCAATACAAAATGCTAAATTGGAGACTAAATAGCTTTTTGTACACACCCGTTTCAAACCACTCAGAGACTGAGTGAAACTGTATTGCCGTCTCCCTCCCTCTCACGGAAATCTCACTCAACTTCCGTAAAAAGTGGTACTACTCAAATTTTGAGTAGTTCCACTTTTCACAAAAATCGAGCAAGATCTTGTAAGAAGATATTATTTCATATCGGATAATAAATCAAATTTCCCGAAGTTTATATCACTTTTATTTTATTTATTTCATATTTTTTGAAAGATTGAACACTCTCCATTTTCCGTACCAATAATGAGGCTAAGAGGAACCACGAATCACGTGCTTTTAAAAGAAGGGGTTCCGGGTTACATGACGATCCAGTAATTGAACCCACATAAGCGCATGTATCAAACACATATACAATCAAACGTAGTGCTAGTTCCGTAGCTCGATGTGTTCTCGATGCATATCTTGGCTACTCTGATAAGTTCCTTCGTATTAATTTCAAAGTTTTCTAAGCACGATATCGCCTTTACTCGATGGTACTAGATACTAATTTATCCTCCAGTTTTCTCTAACAATTATAGAAAACGTTACTGGTATTTCCGAATTCGAGATTAAATCATTGTATAGTTTTGCTGGTTCAATTCACGAACGCTTTTTTTTCGTGGGCAACCAACTGAACTAACAAACGAAACGGGGGGCCTCCTTAGCCGTGGTAAGATGTGCGGCTATAAAGCAAGACCATTCTGAGGGTGGCTGGGTTCGATTCCTGCAATTCCTGCAATTTTTCCAGTTTGAAAACTGTCTCGACTTCCCTGGGCATAAAAGTATAATCGTTTTAGACTTATGATATACAAATGCAAAAATGGTAACTTGGCTTAGAAACCTCGCAGTTAATAACTGTGAAAGTGCCTACTGAACACTGAGCGGCGAGGCGGCAATATCCCAGTGGGAGATGTAATGTCAAAGAAGAAGAACAAACAAAAATGAAATAAAATTATCTCACCTGGTTGTCATAAATTTTTCCGAATCCTTTGTAGGAATTGCTGAAGTACCCATTTTATCATGTACGTTCCAACTACAGCCGACCACACTCGTGTATTTTATGGGTTGCTTTTATTGGTAGGAGAATTAGGGGCATAATGAACACCTTAAGGGAAAATACATTTTATGAGTGTAAAATACCCGTAATTGTCGGAGATCTGGAAACTCTCCTCAGCGAACGATATGTCCATCGTTATCACACTTGTGCGGAAATTGATTGAAATCCTGTAGAATTCCATGTCCCGGGAATTAGCAGATGAGGATAAATACAGAGCTGCAGAATCGTTCGAGGTGTACCATTATGTTTGTTTGGTTACGAAATATTGGAACATCGCTATAGTTCCTTACCGGGATATCAAACGCAATGATAATGCTGAAGCAGAAAAATAATTTAATCTATGGTTATCATTATGTTACGTTTAGTATTGTTTGTAAGCTTTGAAGAATATTATTATGTGATTGAAAATCATTAATACTTGCAATCGACAATAAAACGAAACGCAAGCACCATCCCGCACACCTGCATAACGCACCAACAGTCGGTTTGAATGCGAATCGAAAATCCAGCCCTGCATCAAATATGCGGCGCAAAGCGGCGCGCCACTGCAGCAGTTTGACAGGAGCCACTGACACACGCACACCACGAACGGCAACACCGCAAGCCAGATCGAAGAGGAAATGCCCAAGTAACCAGAAGTTCGGATAAAATGCTATTAATGGCTTAATCAGCTTTGTTGCGTTTGGTTTATAGCATGCTAAGCAGCCTAATTTTTAAGTCGTTATTCGAACTTCAAAGTTCCTATAACATGTTCGAATAGCATTCTAAGCAGCTTATTTCAGTACTTGCGACGAACTTCCCAAGTTCACACATGTACGCGAATAGCTTTCTAAGCAGCCTACGACAGAACTTCGTTGACAAAAATATTTATTAAATAAACAATATTGGGATCATGAGTAGTTTTCCGATTCGAGATTTTTGTGTGTAATATTGTTTTATGACATTTATGAAATTTAATGTGATTTATAATTAGATATAATTTTGTTGTTGCGCTACATGAAGTATTGAACCCGATCCTTCTCCGTGAGAACTCCAGCACGAACCGCTACGCCATCTGAAATATATACATGATTCACGCTTGTAGCTAATGCTATTCAAGTTATGAGTGTAAAGTTTGCATTGGGGTTGCCGAATTGTATTTTTTTCTGACACAGAAATTTGACCACACATTTTTATTATATGCAGCAAAATATTTCATTTGACTTCTAGTTGCCTCATTTTCATTTATATTTAATGATGTATAGAGTATCAATCAAAGCAACCATTTTAATAATTGAAATCAAATATACTTTACTTCCATTAGATTTTTATTATTAAAACTGATCAATTTTGTTGGCAACACTGTTAGTTGCGAAAGTGAAAATAGAGTAAACAGGATTCCGACGAGAACCTCTCTGCAATTTGTTTTTCTTTTTCAAAATAATTTGAAGGTAAATTCGAGTTATTTCAACAAACATAACATTAACAACATTACTTTTCTCAGCAGGTATGCCATTTGCCATTGTCCAAACTCATAGCGCCGGAGGAAGGGAAGAGCTTTCGGCAGTTCCTGAGAAATTGATCAATACGTCGATTCATGGCAATATTCTTTGGTGGCCTAGCGTCAAGTCTAGCTCCGAGAAGGCAAAGCTACAAAGGGACGAGAATTGCGCACCAGGAAAATCTTGGCTGAGATACAAATGCCGTATCAAACGTAAAAATATATCTACTTATGCCCAAGCAGCCTCATTGATCGATGAATTGCCAGGTTGCTCTTCCTCGGATGTAAGCTTGATCCTCAAGAAAAAGAAAAAGAGCAACAAAACAACTCCAGTCAACTTCCACGATTTGCTCAATTTACCCGCAGATGAGCCATCTCTCCAAATTACACCACCTCGTAAGGTTTCAGTTAATATTTCCAGAAAAACGCCATCAAAACTGATTGCTACAGCCGCACCACCAAAGCGCACACTGCTTCCAGCGACCGTCGAAGCGCAATCTGCTTCCGGAATCCTACCATCTTACGAGTTTGACGCTGCCAATAATAATTATCCGGAACTTCTCTCTTTGACCAACAACCCTCAATCATCATCTGCAAAATCAATCGAACAATGTGTGGACCTATTGAATCGGCTTATTGACATGCAACAGAAATCGAATACCATGCTTAATACTCGCATATCATCCCTGGAGAAAAGATTGGCCCATCAATCAACACAACTGGAATTTATTATGGACGCACTCAAATCTCGTAATGATCACGGTGAAGCAACAGAATCAGGTCGATCATTTTGCTTCCAACGAATCGATGATTCTCGAAAACTGGAAGATCTCGAGAAGAACCTTGAAAATGAGTCCTATAGATCAAATCTGGTAAGTATCTGTTCGCATGCTGAACTCACTAATTACATATCGTTTAAATCATATTCGTTTCTACTGGTTATAGGTAAAATGGCTTCGCGTGAACGTCTGTGGTGATTGTGCTGACGAACGGATGCTATGCGTACTAGATTTAATGATGACCAAAAAGTTCCAAGCGCAGTGTACATGGACAGGATCAAGTCGGAAAGGTCCCAAAATCCCAATTATGGTCAATCGTAAAATGCTGAAGGTTTTTGTGGAGATTGGAACTAGTGATACTGAAATAGTTACACAGCAAAAACTGACCAACTTTTTTATGAAGAAATTGAAAAACGCCGGTAAAAGACTAAAATCTTCGGGCGTTCGTCGAAGCTCACGTCATGTTGTTAAGAAAAGAGTAATAAACCGCAATGAAGAATCACAGCATATCACGACTGGAGGAAAAGGACTCATCGTCATCGAAAAAGCAGACGACAGGATTGATCAAGGTGTGGAGATAAAAGGAGAGCAAGGTATGATTGAAAACTCGAACGATGCTCTAGATGGCATGGCAAATGAAGTTAACACCGATTTGTATGACTCTTTCGTAGAAAACTACGAACCATATGAGTATCTCGATGAAATTTCCGGGGAAATTGGTACAGCGGGTAACGAACCGGTGAATGATATGGATGCCGAATCATCGAATGAGACGTGCTCCACTGATGAATACTACGAAGGCAGCCTAGATATGGAGGAGAACGATCCACTTGACGACAACGTTTGCGAGTTGGCCGAATGAAAAATTTGGAATTCATTGACTTATACTAAACAATGGTTCTCGTTTGTATACGATAAATAAACGACATTGATTTTATTTGTTGACATAACGAATGTTTATTCAAATTGATTTAAGCGTATGCAGTACAGGTACAAACACATATTCTTCGCCATTTGGAACAGCAACTAGTTTGCACTTGATATCATCACATCCGAATAGTAGCTCATCAGGAGACAAATTATTAATATCACCGCAAAATACGTATAAAACAGACGAGGTAAAAGGATCATCAAAAAAGTTTCGGGTATTAACCAGAACTTTACCATGAATTTGTACTCCTGGCGTTTGTGTCGCGTTAACAAATTTTACCACCTGATTGGTTTTAGTCAAAAACCAACTATTCCTTTGAGAGTTACTCAGAACAAAGCTATCTTCTATCTCAACGCGTACAGAATCTCCGAAATTTGTTAATAAAGGAAATTTTTTCGTTGATTTGTGTGTACCATAATAGTCTTGTGAAATGATTTCCGATAGTCGATTAACGACTTGTTCAAGAGTTTTAGATCCACTACGAATGAAATGTTTCATTCGTTGCAAACCATTTTCAAATGGATATGCAGCCATTGTACTTAATGTACCGAAAACCTCTGCCTCATCTACTATATGTTGAAGATTGTGAATGTTACTGGTCACATACTGTTCTCCGTAGATCCTCATGAAATCAATAATAAACTGTTCTAACATTTTTTTAGCTACATGCCAGTTCGGTCTGAAACATTCTGATGAGAGCATCGTTATGGAGCAATAGAATAAAAGGAAATGTTGATATGCGTCTGAAGGAAGATGTTTCTTCAGTACAACTATGCTCCCATAATGCAGAAAATTATTGAATTCAGTCCCTTTCCAGTGGGAAAGATGATCCAGACCTCGAAACTTCCTATGCATTTCTGCGGGAAGCTGAATATTGCGAAGCATAACAGTCATATCATTAATTTGTAAAGCTGATAATTTAGCTGCGTACCCTAGAGTGCCATCTCTCCACCCAAGCAATAATCGTTTCATTAAACCCAAGTCAATTAGGTGGAGGCGATCTGCTACGATAATATCCTGAATAAGATCCAGATTGGGAATATCAATCAGAGGTGTGATCGTTTTTTGATGGTGACTATAAGCATTCGTCCTGAACTCGTGGTCATTTCGTTTGGCACAGTTCACTGAAGTGAATACTACTGTGCGAGATTCATATGAGTATTCGCCTTCGCATGTGCATTTTATACAACCGTTTTTTGAATTGAAGCCATATACACCTGCAAAAATTAATATCATTAGAAATATTCTTAATGAGGGCAAATAATTGCTTTTCGCAACGTACAAATTAAGAAAAAATGAATACATAATTGTAACAATCTGAATTGCTTTTTCTATATAGTATTATCTTTTGCATGTGATTGAAAAGTTTGCAAATTGAGGTAATATCAAATATTAACTGATTTGTCAAAGTTTTGAAAAAAAAATCCTTTGTGGAGCTGAACAACAATAACTTTTGATATTTAAATTATGTACTGCAATGCGCTACTATATAAATGATGCAACTCTATACAATATCTTACCCTTAATGAAGGCACGTGCGGGTGTGTCGCATATGAAGCATCTCAATCGAATGGTTATTTTATTACCGTTGATGAAAAATCCATTGTTCAAGATATCTGTGAACTCATCTACAAAAGGTCGCAGGAATTCTTCCAAACTTTCAGGTTTTGAATTGCCAAGGAATAGGGCAATGGCCATTGGCTTAATATCTGGTTTCTCAAATATATTGAAAAGAATTGGCCATAGCTGGGCTTTGCTGCTTTTGTAAACAGGTATGCCATCGATGTTCACGTTGATTGAAATGGAAATAGGATGATCGATATCGCTGAAAAGAAAATTGAAATGAAAAATACATTAAAATAAGCTGGTAGTTTGGGGGAACCTTCAATTGTAAGTATCACAGTGATAATTTTAACATGATCCCGTTTTGCAGAAACAATTTCGTAGGCATGCCAATGCAAAATAGTCAAAGTGGGATTCTTGGGTAAACAGACTAACTCACTAAATTTTAAGTAATTTTTTTTATTTTACTTACCGAAAGAAATCTGCCAGGCACCTTCTAATCCCATAGTACCAATACTGACCACCAGCTATGTCTACGATATTCGACGTTGCAGTTCTTGAAGTCTTTAGCAGTGATCTGGCGGATCGCGGTAATAGTTTCCCGTCCGTCTTTTTGCGTATGATGTCCATAATCATGTTAATGGATTGATGCGGTTGGTTCGTTTTAAGAGCCCAATATCGGATGCTTTCTTCAAGGCTCATTGAATCGAGTTCATCAATGGATATAAGATCGTCATACGCACCAGATAGTGATACATTCTCTTCTGAATCTTTAGTGTCCGTAGGGTTATCAATATTCGGAATACCGCTGTCTATTTCTTGTGTATTTATAAACTGACTATCACCAGAGAGATCACCAGTTGCGATCCCATCATCAGTCGTAGCATCCGGTCGATTCTCCTGCCCCAAAGTAGATGATAGTTGTTGATTGAACGTACAATGATCTATTGAAAATATCAATGTTTTATTTAATTATGAAAAACTACAATTGGTGCTTTCTTACCTGATTGAAATAATTGGTTTTCCTTAGTCCATTTCTCGAGAATTTTCCTTCGACGGTAGTAAAAAAGGCCGCTTTTTCTTACTTTCTTTGAAAAATCCATTTCAATTTTAAAATATGCTGCAGTATGCTTTTTTACGATTTCATTTGATTATAATTACTTTTGACAGATACTTCTAGCGGTGTTTATGAAAAGAGCGCATTTTTTGTTGCCGTCCTGTAGAACAATCGTAAATCTCTCATGACAATTTGACATATTAGTCGGAATTTGATCGATAGTAGTCGTTAAATGACGTATTTAGTTGTATTTTTATTAGCATTTTTATATTTTTATTTTTATTTATTATTCAATCGATTGCATAGTAGAGATTAAAGTTTATATTTATCGAACACTCGAATAGCATCTTTTATAATGTTAGTCCAGTTCTGTGTACGGTTTTTACGTTCACTATAATTTCAAATTGGTTCATTTCGGAAAAATAATTTAACACATCTATGGTTCAGTGGTCATCATTCGTGCCTTGCATGAGAGGTTCATGAGTTCGAAACCTGTCCTGGCCTTTTTTTTTGTTCGATCATTTAAATATTATAATTCCATAAACATTGTGAACATAAAAATTAAAACATTTATTTCATCTACTACTATACGTTTACAGTAAGTAGGATTCAGAATTTAAAAAATCTTTGTAACAGCAGAACTTCAGTAAACCTTCTTGAAGCTTCGAAGTTTTTGAAAGGTTCAATAGTTACCCTTTTAGGAACTTCGATGTTTGAAGTTTCTAAGATGACACTATGGAACTTTCAATCAGCTTGAAAGTTACTGTAGGAACCTTTGGCAACTGATATTAAACATTAAGTTGCTATGAGTACGTAAAAGTACTGTTTCTACCCTAAAGTATCCAAGGTGCTTTCATTAGCCTTTAAAGCAGCAAGAAAGTTCCGTCGCAACTCCATGTGAACTTTTTGAAACTTAGAAGTAGAATACGTCGTGGAATGTCGAACTTATGGTTACTTGGGTGAGTCTTCACTTTTTCGGTACCTCCGTGCGAGAAGATCGTCGCCGCCACAACGAGGCTAAAAGTTGTAAAATCCCTTCGCGGGAATCACAGTGCGCGGTTTGTGAGTGATTTTCACCGGTGGTTTAATTCGGGAATCGAAATTCACCCGAAATCGTTCACCGTGAGGTAAATCCGATTTCGAGACGCCGGCAACAAACGCACCAAAGGTAGGAGTTGTTTGATCGCACGCCACGATGCAGGCATAACCTCACTTCCATCGCAGGTCAGGAAAAAGTTCCAGAATCACGCAGGAAGGTAGACGGTCCAAGAAATCACGGCACCAAACGCAAGTTGACTTCAGCAGTGTTGGTAAAATCACTCATAAATCTCAATCAACGAGCGCTCCCGTGCGAACGAAATCGTCTGCGATTTTAAAGGAATGCATCACGCTTGAACTTTTCATGCTAAAACGCATCATTTCACTCATTTGCCAAAAAATCATTTTGGTTTAAAAACGCATTTGAAATCACTTTGGAGGAAATTTATTGCTTATACATAAAAGAGTGTCTAATATTTTATGCGACAAACGTCAATTCACTGTTTTTAACGAAGGAAAACTAAAGAAAACCTACGATGATTCAAATGGATGATTCAACACATCCATGAGTTTTTAGGTGCTGAGTTGGGTGCGTTTCTACTCACGCTTGATTTGAATCATCCATGAGTTTTGAGATTTTGAGTTTTTACCAACACTGGACTTCAGTCAACGGGCCGCCAATCGAAGGGCAAAAGGTAATCCTATTTTTATCGTTGCGCGACATAAGCCTAACCCCATGCGATTTGCAGATCACCCGAAGGTCAGAACAAAACCACGGGGAAGTGAACCAAACACACATCCGTCGGAGATCGGTTACAATTCCGTCAGAGCCAAAACACCCCATTCGCTGGGTAAGTTGTACTGCAAAAAACTGAATGAGCAAACAATTCATATAAGTTGCTTTGGTAGGGTGTTTCTATGGGAGCTGAGCTGCGCATGCTGAAGGACGATTTGTGCTTGTGTTGATCCGGTGACTGTCGCGTGGAATTGCTGAAAGGCGTGCGGCCTCGTCAGCATCTACTGCCTCGGAGGGATCCCATCCAGTATACGGTCGACTGGACGGCCAGAGGGATCTCCAGCAGAGGAGTTGCGCAGAGAAGGAAGTTTGCCAGCACGAAGAGGTCGGAGGCGCCGTTGTCCCAGTGATCCCGTCGTCGCCATCAAGGAGAGAATTGGCCGGTATTTCCACCGCTAGTGCCGCCAGGAAAGCCGTCCGTCATAACCGCAAACGGAGGTCTGGAGACGAGACATCAAGCAGGAGCGATTGATGGCGAATCGTCGCAGATTATGGAGTTGTGCGAGAAGATGGGTGAGGCCTGACTAGGGGGACGCCCCGCAGTTTGTGAGTACGAAAACAAAAATGTTAGCGTGTAAGAAGATGTGAATAGAGAAAGAGTAGAGGAGTTAGGCCAAGAAGTAGGAGGCTAGGAAAGGCAAATGATGAGGGCGGATGCCCTAAATACATGTATGAAAATTTAGATTTGTGGCGTTTTGTTTTGGTTGGTGCTTTGGCCCTCCAGTTTTGTGCATTTTAGTCCGCTTTGGTAGTTCCGCTCTACCCGCTAACCGGAGAACTCGCAATACTGGCGCCCAACTGAAAATCCACAATTAAAACTACCGTTTAGCGAAATTTTTTGGTTTGTTAGTTATTTATGGTTTTGTGTTTTGATTATCCGGCCTACGATAGTCAAATTTTACTTTAACTCTTACGCATTATTATCGATATGGATTACACGCATTTGACCGACGAAGAGGTGACCTACGAGTTAGCTTTACGCCACGTAGTTAACCTAGGTCCCACTACCCATAGAGGAAAGATCCTCCGACTCAAGGCACTCGTTCAGGAGGAGACCTTGAGAGATAGTAAGCCCACTAGCTCAGACCATGTAATGAGTCCTCAATCCAATATTGAACATTGTGAATCTCACATTAATAAGCTGCACATTAGCGCTGAATCGGCACTGCACACCGCCGACAGTGAAGCGATCTGTCAAATACGTTCGCGTCTTCTACACTATCGCGATCGTTTATTACTGATCCGTCCACCGGTCGAACTGCACGAAACACATGCAATGCTAACAATGCAAATTTCAGTATTGTTGAACAAGGTGAACGGGAAAAGTGTGGTACACGGTGCTTCAATAAGTGACAGTGCAGTGAACCAACTACAGTCAACTGGTGCAGTGCGAAGATGCAACGCAGAAGAAGAAGGAGCCTTTGGAGATGCAGCTGATGCAACGTTCCCAATGGTCAACAACGTTCCTCTGGAAAATCCCTCGCCAGTTTCGAACCAACTACCACAGATGAATTCGTTATCGGGCGGGCATAGACGAGGACTGCTATCTGCAAATCAGCAAAGCTGTTCTCCACCACCTCCCTACCATTCGAGAGAGCGCGCAGCCTGGAACCACCCGGAAGGTGGAGCGCAAGGACTAGACGCAAGAATAAGAGAGATGCAGGACAGGGAGCGTCGTATTCGAGAGGAGTACTGCAGAATGCGGGACGAACTGGATCGTCTCATTCGTCGAGAACAACCACGACCAGCACGAGAAGAAGAAAGAAGACTACAGAAAGCGGTGCACAATTGGCCTTTCAAGTTTCGAGGGGACAAGGACACCACTTCTCTCAACGTTTTTCTGGACCGGGTCGAGACATTCGCGAGGTCGGAGGGCATGAGTGCTACACTGCTGAGTTCCATCAAGCATCTGCTACAAGAGGACGCAATCGTTACGGCAGCAAGGCCGCGTTCACTGGAGGAAATGGTTGAAGTTTGCACCGGATACGACGAAACACGAATGTTTTGAGCAGACAGCGCCGAATTCCAATTCCGCACAGTGCGCTTCTGGAGCCGAACTTTGCCACGCCGGTGACCGCAAACAGGGCGGCGATACTTCCGCAGCAACAACAACCACATCGCTACAACAGAGTTCACGCGGTGGAAATTGAAGATAACATTCTACGACGCGAGACAGAGGAAGATGAAGCACGGGATACGTGGCAGCATAGTATCGACGAACTCGTAGAGCAGGTGAACGCGCTGAAGCTGAACATGGAGAAGAGCACCTGGCGTTCGAGCAACACGACGCGGAACGATCAGCAACCCAGATTTGCAGACAGAATTCGTCGACCCGAAGAAGTTCGCCAGCCGGTCGAAACTGTGGAACAACACAGAATGCAGCCACAGAGACAGCAACTCGTGCAATACCAACAACGGCAGCCACAGCAGCTGCTAGATCGCTCTCAAAGAACACAGAACTGGCAATCGCACCGGGAAGCTCCGAACTTTGAAGAAGCATTAGACCACGTTCCTCAGCAAAGCCATCCATGGCATCCAGAAGCCAGACGGGAGGAAATCCATCACGATGATCAGCGAGAAATTCCGCGCAACCAGCGGCCAATCATGGTTTGCTGGAACTGCGACGAAGACGGGCACAGGTTCATGGATTGCCCAAAACCACAAGCAATTCTGTTCTGCTACCGATGCGGACGAAAAGGCTACTCACTCCGTAGCTGCTTCACGTGTCGAGCAGATGCGGGAAACGGTCAAGCGGGGAACCGACAATAGAGGGGAACAGTTCTCCGCAACCCTTCGGACACCCCTCCGAAATTCAAAAATTCCAGAACCTAGACTCAATCATCGTCAATCCCGGAAATGACAACCGTCCACATGCAGTGGTAACAGTGCTAGGCGACGAATTAACGGCGCTGCTAGACAGCGGGGCAAACTGCTCCTTGCTTGGAGGAAAGATGGTCGACCTGGCGGAGAAATACGGTCTGCAGAAAGGAACAGTTATAGGCGGAATTAAAACAGCGGATGGTACGAGGCACGCTATCTCCTATTTCGTATACCTTCCGATCGTGTACAATAACCGCAACGAAGTTTTACCAGTACTGTTAGTACCCTCTATCCCGGACTGTATCATCCTTGGAATGGACTTCTGGGACATGTATGGCGTTAAAGCGGTATGCTGCAAGGTAGAAGCGGATAAAGAGGAACCAAACGTTGGAGTGCAAAATGAGATGAGGCAGCTATTATCACAACAGAGAATGCGACTGGAGCATGCGATCCGAAAATTCCCCAAAGCGGAAGCAGGCAGGTTGGGACGTACGAGACTGTACGAGCACCGCATCGACGTCGGAAATGCACCACCGCGGAAGCAAAGGCATTATCCTATGTCGCCGTACGTTCTGCAGGAGGTGAATAAGGAGATCGACCGAATGATAGCGCTCGATGTTATTGAAGAGGCACAGTTTTCCCCATGGAACAACCCGTTGGTTGCGGTAAAGAAGAAGACGGGACAGTATCGTGTCTGCCTGGATGCCCGGCATCTCAACTCCATCATGGTAAACGAAGGTTACCCTATTCCGCAGATCGCAGCAATCACCAACAACCTCAGAAGCAGCAAATACATCTCGTCAGTGGACCTGAAGGATGCGTTCTGGCAGTTACCGCTACACCCTGGCTCGAGACAATTGACGGCGTTCACGGTTCCATCCCGCGGACACTTCCAGTTCAAGGTCGTTCCGTTTGGACTGTGTACAGCTAGTCAAGCCTTAGCGCAGCTGATGACGCACCTTTTCGGCGATCTGGAACCTCTGGTGTTCCATTACCTTGACTATATAATCATCTGCACTGAAACCTTCGAAGAGCATATCGCTCTGCTGGAAGAAGTAGCCCACCGGCAACGTCAAGCGAACCTGACAATATCGCCGGAAAAGTCCATGTTCTGTAGCAAGAGCATGAAGTACCTCGGTTACGTAATCGACGAACAAGACTGGCGAGTAGACGACGAGAAGATCCAAGCTATAGTTCAGTTTCCAACCCCGACGTCAAGGAAGGAAGTGCAGCGGTTCCTGGGAGTATGTAACTGGTACCGACGCTTCATCTCCTCCTTTTCGGAGCTAGCGGCACCACTCACAAACCTGACATCAGCCAAGGTAAAGTTCCGGTGGACTCCCGTAGCAGAAGAAGCGTTTCTCAAACTGAAAGCAGCTCTGGTCTCAGCGCCGGTGCTGGCCATGCCAAACTATTCCAAACCGTTCGCGATAGCGTGCGATGCCAGCGACACTGCCATCGGGGCGGTCCTGACGCAGGAGATAAGCGGGGAAGAACATCCCATCAGTTATTTTTCGCAGAAGCTGTCAGCGTCGGAGCGGAGATATTCCGTCACGGAGCGAGAGTGTTTAGCGGTGATCCGAGCAATCGAAAAGTTTCGAGCATACGTGGAAGGGATCAAGTTCATCGTGTACTGCGACCATGCAGCCCTCAGCTACCTCAAGTCAATGAAAAATCCTACAGCTTTGATGAGCAGATGGTTACTGCGGCTAAACGCGTTTGACTTCGAAATCCGTTATCGGAAAGGTTCCATCAACGTAGTACCAGATGCACTCTCGAGAATAGTATCCGAAGCCGTATTCACAGTGGATCAAGTGTTGGATCCTTGGTACAAGAAGCTGGTGGATAGAGTAAACACTGAAGGAGATAAGTTTCCGGATTTCCGCATTGGCAATGACACCCTGTTCAAGAACTATCGTTGCAAGGATGAATTCGGAGCAGTATACCATAAATGGAAACAAGTTGTTCCCAAAGAAGAAAGAATGCTTCTGATCCGGAGATTCCACGACGAGCCAGCGGCTGCGCACCTCGGATTCTACAAAACTTGGCACAAACTACAAGCCCACTACTACTGGCCGCAGATGCAGCAGGAGATCAGAGACTACGTGCGGAACTGCGCAACTTGCAAAGCCTGTAAGGCGCCCGGCGTGACGATGATGCCACAAATGGGAAAGCTCAAGCCGGCGAAGATTCCTTGGGAGATGATATCGATCGATTTCGTGGGCCCACTCACGCGCTCTAAGCGAGGGAACACAGTGTTGCTAGTGATAGTAGATTGGGTGAGCAAGTATGTGATCGTCAAGCCAATGCGCACAGCCGATTCGCAAAAGATGGTGGAGTTTCTAGAGGAAGAAGTATGTTTGAAGTTCTCACGTCCTCGGCTGATACTGTCGGACAATGGGAAGCAGTTCGAGTCGATGGTCTTCAAATCCTGGCTAGCAAAGCACAAGATCGGCCACATGAAGACCGCCTACTATTCGCCACAAGCGAACAACGCCGAACGCGTAAATCGCGTCGTGGTCACTTGTATTCGGACGCTGCTCGACGGCGATCATCGCGAATGGGATGACAAGTTGCCTGCTATCACAGCGGCGATCAACGCAGCGAAACACGAAGCAACGGGTGTGAGTCCGCACGAAGCCAATTTCGGACGTAACCTGCTGCTACACACGGATCTCTACACACAGCAATCGTTGAACACGGCGGAGGATCCAAAGGTCGCCCAGGAGATGAGATTGTCGACGATTCGCCGTATTCAGAAGCTCATTATCGAGCGGATCAAAAACAGCCAGGAGCGAGCGAAGCAGCGATACAATCTACGCACGAAAGCGGTGTCGTTCAAGGTCGGAGATCTGGTTTGGCGCCGGACGTTCATCCTTTCATCGAAGGCGGACCAAATCAACAGCAAGCTAGAGCCGAAGTTTGTTCCGGCAATCGTGAAGGAAGCCCTCGGAACAAATGTATACCTGTTAGAGGATGTTTTGAGTGGGAAGAAAGGCCGATTCCATGCGAAAGACATCAAAGCCAATTAAGGGACAATGTTCAAGCTATGTACGCAGGTAATGCCTGCCAACCAGAAGCAAAGGTTGCTGAAAAACACCAACAACTGGGAGCAACGACGACGAAGGAAGTGAAGAAGCAGCAACAAATTTCTCTTCACTTTCGCAAGACTGATTAAGGAACCAGCGGTTTCCATTCAACCGAGCGGGGTTCCAAAAACCATTATCAAGCTATGTAAGCAGACAGAGTCTGTGGACAACGAGCACTACGCCCAGGAAAATCCGTCGCCAAGCGTGATAAATGGGACAGTCAGGTGTGATGAGCAACAACTTTAATAAACTACCTCTCCACCTCGACAATCAATCGGCAAAGCAACTACCGGAGGAGGACCAACGTCCAAACGCAGAGGAAGACCAAAGCGGTCGTCGAACAATGTGGTTCATCAACATTCCCGTCGCGCCAGGGAATGAGCCACAACGAACCGCGCGCCGTTCACGAAGCGAGAGAAATCGTACCCTGTTAAACTGGAAACGGGTTGCAGGGAACTCTGCAGGACAGTAGTTCAGTTCCTGGGTAGGAGGAGTGGAGGCCTCGGGTCGAGGACCAAAAATCCGTTCGGCGGGGGTCAAAGCTTACGGCCACTATCCGGCGCAAGGGAGCAACGACTGTGCAGTACTGAGAGTGGAGGAGTGGGGAACAAACGGTTCCGAAACAAGAGTAGATCGCATAACTTGTGGCAAGAAACTACGGTTCATCCAGCATTCCCATCGCGCCAGGGAATGAACCGTGCGCCGTTCACGAAGCGAGAGAAATCGTACCCTGTAAACTGGCAACGGGTTGCAGCGAGTCCACAGAAGAGCAGATGGATAGGAGGAGTTGAAGCCTCGAGTCGAAGACCAAAAATCTGTTCGGCGGGGGTTGACGCTTACGGCCACTATCCGGCGCAGGGGAACAACGGTTATGCGGAGGAGAGAGAAGAAGAAGATGTCGTCCGGGAACAGGACATGTTCCAACCAGGAGAAATAACAGCGAGCACGAGAGAAGAAGCACCAAAGACCGCCATCATGACCACAGCCGATGGTTATGCCGTTAGCCGATCGAGAGAAATCGAGCCGAAATATTCGTTGATACACTGCACAGAGCTTAAAGTGGCAAAAATATATCCATCCAAATCGTATGCGTGGCCAAGAGTTAAAGCACTGGGGGTTGTCATGAATGGTAACGCGACCCAGGGCGCGGTAAAACCCTATTTCCCGGCCTCGTGACAATTTAGTCGAGTAAATGCGTCTTTTCTCAGTATTCCATACAAAACCAAAACAAACCAATTTTGTCCTTGTAAATAGTCTGTAAATATAGCTTCTTAATGATTTGTGTGCGATTTCGCCTATTTTAGTCAATACAATAGGCTTAAATCCGATTTGAATGTTTTGCCGTAGTTTGGCTCGGATTTGTGGAAGCTAGCAAGGACTTTGGTCAGAGACGATTTGAGAGGTCGAAGATTCTGCCAGAAGCAGCTGGCGTGATTATGAGATTAGTTGTACAGTAAAGCTGTTATTCGATGTTGTGAAGAAGATTTGGCAAGCAGCCTAGGCTTGCGTATATAGTTGAGTTAGGTTGAGGAACCGATTGTAACTTGAGGTCTACTCAAGAGTTGAGTTGACCGACTTGTCTCTGACCATCATCCTAGGAGGATGATTGAAGTATTTTTTGAATTTTTCATAAATCGTTTGATCATCGATTTATGAAAAATTCTTCCGCTACGGTAGAGTTGTGTTACGTTTAGTATTGTTTGTAAGCTTTGAAGAATATTATTATGTGATTGAAAATCATTAATACTTGCAATCGACAATAAAACGAAACGCAAGCACCATCCCGCACACCTGCATAACGCACCAATAGTCGGTTTGAATGCGAATCGAAAATCCAGCCCTGCATCAAATATGCGGCGCAAAGCGGCGCGCCACTGCAGCAGTTTGACAGGAGCCACTGACACACGCACACCACGAACGGCAACACCGCAAGCCAGATCGAAGAGGAAATGAGTCTGAGCCGCCACAACGAGGCGAAAAGTTGTAAAATCCCTTCGCGGGAATCACAGTGCGCGGTTTGTGAGTGATTTTCACCGGTGGTTTAATTCGGGAATCGAAATTCACCCGAAATCGTTCACCGTGAGGTAAATCCGATTTCGAGACGCCGGCAACAAACGCACCAAAGGTAGGAGTTGTTTGATCGCACGCCACGATGCAGGCATAACCTCACTTCCATCGCAGGTCAGGAAAAAGTTCCAGAATCACGCAGGAAGGTAGACGGTCCAAGAAAGCACGGCACCGAACGCAAGTTGACTTCAGTCAACGGGCCGCCAATCGAAGGGCAAAAGGTAATCCTATTTTTATCGTTGCGCGACATAAGCCTAACCCCATGCGATTTGCAGATCACCCGAAGGTCAGAACAAAACCACGGGGAAGTGAACCAAACACACATCCGTCGGAGATCGGTTACAATTCCGTCAGAGCCAAAACACCCCATTCGCTGGGTAAGTTGTACTGCAAAAACTGAATGAGCAAACAATTTATATAAGTTGCTTTGGTAGGGTGTTTCTATGGGAGCTGAGCTGCGCATGCTGAAGGACGATTTGTGCTTGTGTTGATCCGGTGACTGTCGCGTGGAATTGCTGATAGGCGTGCGGCCTCGTCAGCATCTACTGCCTCGGAGGGATCCCATCCAGTATACGGTCGACTGGACGGCCAGAGGGATCTCCAGCAGAGGAGTTGCGCAGAGAAGGAAGTTTGCCAGCACGAAGAGGTCGGAGGCGCCGTTGTCCCAGTGATCCCGTCGTCGCCATCAAGGAGAGAATTGGTCGGTATTTCCACCGCTAGTGCCGCCAGGAAAGCCGTCCGTCATAACCGCAAACGGAGGTCTGGAGACGAGACATCAAGCAGGAGCGATTGATGGCGAATCGTCGCAGATTATGGAGTTGTGCGAGAAGATGGGTGAGGCCTGACTAGGGGGACGCCCCGCAGTTTGTGAGTACGAAAACAAAAATGTTAGCGTGTAAGAAGATGTGAATAGAGAAAGAGTAGAGGAGTTAGGCCAAGAAGTAGGAGGCTAGGAAAGGCAAATGATGAGGGCGGATGCCCTAAATACATGTATGAAAATTTAGATTTGTGGCGTTTTGTTTTGGTTGGTGCTTTGGCCCTCCAGTTTTGTGCATTTTAGTCCGCTTTGGTAGTTCCGCTCTACCCGCTAACCGGAGAACTCGCAATAATTATTTATGGAAATACTTACAAGAAAAGATTAAGACATACAAAAACAATTCGTTTTCCTTGGATGAACTATCAATAAATTATTTTTGCAATTCCTGATCATAATACCTGGTTTACAGTTGTCATTTTAGTGGTAAAACGGCCTACTTTTCCATACCAACAGAATGGGTGCTTTAATGACCATTATGCAACTCAAATGGGTTGCATAATATTCATTATAGCACTCATTTGGGTGCTATAATGAAAAACCTACATTGGGACAGTAGTTACTTGACTACATTTAGCTGAATTAGTTTGGGTGAGTGTTTAAATAGTGTACTCTAAGCGTCTCGTAATAAATGAAATGGTTTGTTGGACATAACATCACCATTTTCCAAAGGCAATTGCATTCATCGCTTCATAGCTTTTCAAGCTATGCAATTTGGCACGATAAGATGGAATCTTATTGTTCTCTGCCGCAACATAATTTATTGGCATGAGTGATCATGTGGAGTAAATTCGATTGTACAATTTTGGTATAGATTTATCATATCAAAGCCCATTTTTCGTCATTGCAAAAAATAGCGTGTGCAACTCGTTGCAAAACATGATTTTTTCAGCACTCGTAGTATTTATCCAACTCGGCAAGCCTCGTTGGATAAACGTACAACTCGTGCTGAAAAAATCATCTTTTTGCAACTAGTTGCACAAACTACTATTATCATGACGAAATAAAAACAATGCATCCGAGATGTCAGGGTTGCTAGAATTATTTATTATCGTATTAAATTGTATTTGACATCTGGGTTTGTGTAATTCTACATAAATGCAAATGGGGCATATTTTCAATTAAATAGATACATACAAGTAAAAAAAAATAACGTTACATATTATTAAGGTTTACGCCTGAGCAGGCGCTTGATAATATGTATAAAAAAAACCCAAATTTATCCACCAGTGGTTATTATGCCTTTCTCGATTCAATGTGTTGAATTCGAACTACACTCAGAAATAAAGAAAACTGTTTTTAGATTTAAACTTAAACTATAATGGCATTTTTGCAATTTAAACTAACGATAGATTAAAATGTATACTATCTGATATTAAAAGTTAATCTATGAACGATTTGTACTGATTTATTTAGTCTATGTATTCTTCATGATTGGCACTCAATTTTATCTGCCCAAACTAGCTGTTTCGAGAAAAATCGTAAAAAACATTAAATTGCTTATTCGTCGTCCCTAAAAATTGCCGGGTGGATAAAACAAAGGGTTTCAGTAAGCTTGAAAAGCAAAAGTTTGCGTTATTTATCAGATTCCAATGGAGAGTGGCGTGAAAGTGCTGAAATCTACGGATTCATTGAATTCGCCGCTCAATTTGTCGAAGACGGCCGCCGAAGACCTCGTGAAGAAGCTAGACTGTTTTCCGTACATGGAAATTGAAATCGAAACGCTTTATGTAAAAAGTAAGCATCGAGATCACCGTTATCCTTATATGGTATGTCTTCTGCCACATAATCATGCTCTTCATGATATTATTTTAATTTATATCTATTGAAACCCTATAGGAGAATTATGATGATGGAGCCTCAAGCCATGCATGCTGTAGGATACAGGCAAAGAGTGTGAAATGGTTTTCCATAAACAGGAATCCACCAGGAAATGCATATGCCCACCAAACATACCATCAGCTCAGCTGCTGGTGATTGATACAATTTTTGGTGCAAAAGTTTGCTCATTACTTGCAGTCGGTGATGGTTGTTTTAATTACAATATTATCTAAATAATTTTTCGGTACCTATGTTGACAATAAAAGTGAATCTCACAACGTTTTCCGGGATAAAGATAATAATAAAATATATGACTATAATATTTTTTCGTTATTTTTCTTTTTCTTTGAAGCAAAACAAATCATTCTAATGCAGAATCCATCTTATGTCATAATAACTCAAAGTTATACTAAGCTCGTTTATGTGGCAGTTATACGAAATCGGGGTCAACCAGGCGAATAGCCAATTAGAATGACTTTTAATCTATTTAGTATAGATTTTTCTCAGAGTGTAGTATGGTAAATGCAACGTAAATTGCCTACATTTTGGCGGTTAAAAGCTTTGATGCGATTATATCACGCTACTTAAGAATTACTCAACTATGAGAGTAATGGATTGCGTCACGGCTAAATTGATTAATGACTTAAAGTGTGCATGTAAACAGCGTATTTGTTAAAAGAAAAATAGAAATATTATTCAAACCGAATGAGTTATTAACAAACAAAAACAATAGTGTCCAACTAGGAAAGTTTCTCCGTCGAATGAAACTAGTTGCACTCGAATCGGTCAAGTCCTTCTATATGAAAAAAAAATTCCCGGGGCTACACACATCCACACACACACACAGACGGACATTTGCTCAGTTTTTCGAGCTGGGTCGATTGGTGTATAACACTAAGGGTCTCTGAGCCTTCTATCAAAATTTGCCTTTTGGAGTGAAATTATAGCCTTCTGGTACAACTTTGTTGTACGAGAAAGGCAAAAAACCTATACATCGCATTAGTCACATACATTCCGAAACTTATACTTCTCATTAACTTATAAATATTATTAGCTTTTTAATATGGGGTCATTCATTAGGTGGCATAATGAAGAGTATAAGTATTTTCGAATGGTTTTTATGCCATAACATATAAGATTACAGTAGTTGTTCGATAACTGCAAAATGTTTACTTTTGAGTTGACGAATGCCGTTCGATAACTGCAACGCATTCTAGACGTCAAACGGTTGTTAATAGTAGCAACCCTATAACCAGAGACCAGCGGAGTGAAAAACTGTCGAAATGGCAACGTATGAAAATGCATGAAATCGTGAAAATGATAATGGCAGCACTTGAACTTTTTGCTTGCGTCTTATGGGTGCAAAAAGTAAACAAGTCGAAATGGAACCGCTTTTGACGGTTCGATTGGAAACAAGATGGCGTCTTCGCCGATCTCTTATTCTAGTATTTCTAGTCAATAGACGTCTGATGCAATAAAAGTGCATCAAAATGTGCAGCGCAATGCAGCTGTCATTGACTTTGACATCAGTTTGAAGTTATGCGGTCTGATAACTGCAAAACTGTTGCAACCTGAGACGAGACCTGCAAAGACGGCTTCTTTTCCCTTGTTTTGACACTTGTTCTTCTTTTCATCACAGTTGATCATCGATTCTCAACTGTTTCCTTGAGTGTTCCACCTAAATCCCGGGTAGAATCTTCTGAGCACAATAAAAGTGTTTGTGATTTACGGATTTGTAAACTTATTTTTATAAAGATTTTCCTGTCGGAAATAAAACACGTATTCATAACAGTTCAATATTAAGCTGTCCGGCTTTTCTAGAATACTTTTCAAAGTGAAAAAGTACTCGTAAAACAAAATCATTCGGAATACTTTTTGAGGGATACCAATACTTTCACACAAAAAGGTGCTGGTTGCATCTGACAATTCGTGACAGCGCTTGCTGGTTGCAGATGAAGTTACATTTTTTCCTCTTTGCAAGTCCCGTCCCAGGTTGCAACTATCGAATTTCAGTTAAATTTGTGTTTACTCGAGAACCAAGGAGATTGTAGAGGCAGTTCCGAAGTACATTAGCCTGCAACGAAAACCTACAGCAGGTTTTTTGTAATTTAATACGAATGCAATGAACAGAGATTAGGGCTTTTTATCTATGTTGTTTGGAAAGCGTTGTAATATTATTCGCAATTAATACTATGAGCTTCATCATTTGATAAAATGTATCTTTATATGAAACTTCATACATATTGTTCCCAGTATAAATCGGCTGTATGAACATTGACATCAGTTTACCCTATACCATATAGACGAATCCAAGTAAAAATAAGAGGAAGACACATGACGGTGTAACAGATCCTACAGCACAACATAGGAAGATCATTTTAAAATGCTTATAATAAATTCTAGACAAGTTGAAATTAAAATCAGAATCATGTACGCTGAAGTATGTGTCTTATTCTTATTTTTACTTGGATTCGTCTATATGATATGACAAAAGCAAGGCGTTTCGGTCTATCAAACAGTTGAGCAGGCAACACATCCACGGTAAAATGAATGAATCAAGAATAACACGCGAAAATGGTCAAACGAATTTTGTAATAGCGTGTGTATACACGGTTTTCATTTCTCTTGATAAAATTTCACCGTTAATATAGCAAGCAAACCAGGAAAATAACGTCTTAATCAATTTAGAAAGTCAAGGCCAAAGTTAAAATATAAATAAATTATTTAACACTGAGGTTACCGAAAGAACGTTCCATGTTATGATTAACTAAAAAATAATTTTCTTGCAAAAAAGCTTACAAACACAATTAAAAACATTATATTCTTACCAAAACCAAATTAAATTGCAAAATTACGGTTATAGTTCTAGAGAAACTCGGCTTTGCTAGATTACTTTTGACAGACGTAGGAAAGTTTTTGACAGATGTTTTATTTATCTTATTGGAAAGCACTCTCAGGAAAGCACCAGTGATTATCATTACTGAGAAGCTTTTAATTTTCAGAATGTCATTTTTCAGTTTCCCGAATTACAGAATTTCATAATTCGGGAATCGAAACAAATCTCAAGGGAAAATTTCTATCGCTATCGATTTGTTAAAGTTCAAACAAGTGAGGTGATGCATTATTTTGTTTACAAATATCGTTTAGACTCTCTCAAATGTTTGACTCTAAACGAATTTGTTCGACACACAATCAATCTGGACTCAATCAGCTCTCATCTCTGAAAATTATCGGGTACTAATTCTTCATGCCAATATTCACGCATTGCGTCGGTCATTAAACTTGTGAATCGAGGATAGAAACGTGGCTGTTCACTCTGTTACCATGACAGAACGGAGATGTCCTAACTCGTCTAAATTTGGTTCACTCGGTTAGTGCTAACGTTCAATAATTGTTCCTACACAATGATTTGTGTGGTTGTTTCATACACCGATAAAATATCAGCGCCACTCGCCGAATCTCTCGGAAATCAACAACGCTGTAGCCAGCTACTGCTAGAATAGTCGAGTTGAAGGTGTAGGATAGAGAATGGAAACGGTATGAAAGTCCATTTCCAGTTCTAGCAATTGCTAGAACATGATAAATATAGAGAAAGATTCAAACTAGGAGAATGGAACGGACCTGGGATTGAACCCACGACCTCCTGCATATGAGGCAGAATCAGTAAGCATATGACTACCAAGCCCGTCTACGAGAAGGATGGTTAGTTGGTCACATACTTATGAAAAACAAAGAACTCTCATATGTTCCACGAGAGGTTTTGGGTTTTCCAGTATGAAAGTATAAAAGTATAACATTAGGAAACGTTTTATAAAACGAGAAAACACAGATAGTACATTATTCTTGGAGTAATTGGAATAATGTGAAGCGGAAGTTAATTATTTTTATTACTTTCTTTTAAATTTTATCATTCTGATTACTTTTTCATTTTTTTAGTTTGATTTTACCTTAGATCATGATCACCGGGTCCAGCTATACTTGTGCTCCTGAAGAGTATGGCTCAACTCGAGGCGGTTGTCCCTTGCACACCACAAGACGGAAGTCGTGGTGGTGCATAACCGCCATTGATTGCAGCAAGCGAGGATAAGAGTAGGGACCTGCACAGTTAACTCTCTTAAGCATCTGGGCGTGATGATCGACGATAAGCTCATTTTTACGAGCCACGTCGATTATGCATGTCAGCGGGCTTCACAAAACCAACAAGTGCAGTAAGGGCACCTGTGATGCAGTGAACACCTTGCTCACCCCGACAACCAACATGTCGCGGGTGGGCTGCGGGGACCTCAGTATGTAGATATAGAGGTCATTGCGGTTCATGCGCGGTGGTTGTTGTCGAGGTGCTCGTCTCCAACGTGAGATTATGATACGGACAGCTAGGTTACTATAACAGCTTGCGATCGACGGGTGGTGAGGTTACCACCCTTGAAGTCGATGTTGTGTGTATTAGCGTCAAGTGCGTTAGCATAGGCGTGAGCGTTCTCAATAGTCCCCCCTCCTGATGTATTGCTTAATTGCGGGCCGGGGTACGGACTGGCGAAAGGGTTTTGGTTTTAGTGGGTCGGGTAAGAGTTACATGACATACCCATACCCACACTACCTGAGTTACCTCCTCAGGTTTCTGGTTGCTGATTTCCGTTTACCCTTGCTCAAGAAAAAATAAAAAAAGACACCCAAGGGGTTCGTGGCGATGAAACTTCAGCAAAAAAATAAACGTAGTATATGTATATGACCGGGGCCCATGTCAGGGCTAAAGCGAGCAGCCGTCCTGGATGGAGATCTTTTACGTTGGTCCTATATCCAGTATTTTGCGCTCGATAATGGCGGCCGATTGGTTGTCTTTTTGACATTCAAGAGGTAGAAAATATTTACATATTTTAATCAATGTAGATCTTGATTCATTGGAAAACATTGGCAATCATCTGTTATCAACAAATACATTTCAATCAAAGTTAATTGCCTATTTCCGGGGATTAAACCACCCGACTTGGACATTAATTTACTATGTTGTGAAAACTTACATGTGAATATGTACGTTGACACTTCCGGGCTATCGTCTCACCCAGGTGTCTGGTTGCAGATTTCCTTTTCCTTAAAAAGCACTGATTATAATCCTTATACATTTGTCGATATTCTGTCGCTTCTAATATACCTAGAAAATACAATAAAAACATTACAAAAAAGCATGATGGAAAAACCACTTAGCACTTTTGTTTTCAAACTAATATAAATTTATCTTAGAGCTCATTTAGAAGAATGTCTTCCTTCTCATGATACTAATGGAAAAGTGGAAAAGTTCCTACTGTACCCACTAATATTGAAATTCTTAAACTAGTACTGATCCCCTGATCCACAATAAAGCAATACTTTAGGGGTACTAACAAGGCAATTCAAAAACATTTGGAGTCTCAATACCACCCGTCACCTGCAAGCGAAGACCACCTAAACGGTCCCTTTCACTAACTAACGGAAAGCGCCCAATCAGCAATATCCGCGCAAGAACTGACCCACGGCATGTTTGCTGCATTAGCCCGGTATCCATAACGTCATTGTAGTAATTGATTTATGAAAATGATTCAATTTTTATACTCTGAAAAAATGAGTATTTTTCCATGGAGAATTTGGATTTTTTGTGGAACGCTATGTTTCTTATTGCTTTCTATTCTTATTTAAAGCACAATTTCAAATATTTTTTAATTTTTTTTTTCATTTTAGATTTTTTTTCTCTTTATTTTTTATCCCCCACCCCCTCGTACCTTCTAAGAGATCTCGGACTTAAAATAAATGTAATATTTGTATCGGCCTATTTAGTAGTTGAGAGCTAATTCAGTCGGTCGGGACGATTTGATTATATAGATGAATGTCACTGTTTTGAAAAAGTGTTTTTTACCTACAAGCTTTTCACTTTTCATGTGTTTGTTAGAATCGAAGAGATGTACACTCACGCTACTATTTATGATATGGATCATTGATTATTATATACATATATATATTGAATCCCTTTTCTGATTGTGCCCAATGGAACAGAAATCAGCTCGCAACCCCGTACCTACTGCGTTGCGATAATCATTAGACCCACATATCATTCACCACTACTGAACATTGAATCAAATGAACAAAAGCAACCACCACCCCAAGCGGAAAGCACAGAAGTGGCAAAAGGACGAACGAAGGGAAACATGGGAAAAACTATTTCCACCAACTGGACCATCACGGTCGGAATAGTCATGGTGCTGCTGACTGACTGTGGAACTGTTGATGTCGGAATTAAATATTGCACCACATTCTGACGGTCTGTCCGTTCTGACACACTATACCTAATGGGTCGGTCGCGCGGCGGTCGGTAGTGGAACTGGTGCACGCGGTGTCATCTTGTGATGCTTTGTCACATTTTTTCCCCTCTTTGATGCATTGTCAAGACAATCGTGGCACGACTTTTTTTTTGCTGCATTGGAATAACGAAGATAGTGGCAGACGCTTGGAACGATAAGGGCCGATGTCCACGTAGCGGTTTTTCAAGCTGCATTGACGCAGCGTTACTCGGCGTTGAATCAGGCTATGAATGCACACGACAAGCGGTAATTTGCCGCAAAACTTCTAACGTCAAACCAATCTGTCACGCCAAATGTCATCCACCTGCTAGCTGTTGTCAGTTTCCATTCTGTTCCAATATGAATCGATAACATCAAACGTGAAATATTTAAAGAATTACAAATTTAAAAGTTTGGTTTTGATTTGAATGAAGCTCATTGCCCCCAAACAAGAATCAATGGGTAATGCTATTAAAAACATGCCATTAGCTTTTACATACCTATATGACGCAAGACTAGAGCAAGTAACTCAGTATTATCCCAAAATAAAAAGTTCCATTGATACTATCTAGTAGAGAGTATAGAAAAATCAATTAACTGTCGATTTAAAAGTCACCCATTATCTACTTCTAAAATGAAAAGTTCGAACTTCCGAAATTAATTGTTGAGCTGTGAAATTGAAATCATGCCACACAATCCGAAAACACGTTTTCAATACAGAGAGGCAAAAATTTGACATTGCTTTGCTTTATCCCAATATATTTTCTACAATTATAATAAATAATTATTGTTATAATTTCATAATGTTCTTTATTCTTTATTTCCAACTTAAATTTATTACTTCATAGGGGTAGATTAATCTTGAATAATTGTGGATCCAGACATTTAATTGTTCTTATCTTGAATCCATCATATGTTGTCTTTGGGGTACGATTCTTTATTAATTTAATTTATCAGCTAAATAGGGACGAATCATTTTGTTCTGGAATAAAAATTTATTAAACGTTTTGGTCAGATACTGCAGCCGATTTTCACTCCACTGCAATACGGACGTATCGCAATAGCGTTGCCCACAACACTAGAAGAGTCGCACTGATCCCGGAGTCTTACTGTGGCTCGCCATCATCTCATAATGTGGTCCCGTTTCTTTTTGCAATTGCAATCCACATTGTTTGACGACATCCTTACGTCAACATTCCTAAAAACATGTTTATCTATTAGCAATAGAAAAGCTAACATATAGGAATCTCGGTATCGAACTTACATTTATTATTCTTCCCATGGAACTGGTATCGCCTGCCTTGGTTTATACAGGGTCCCGCGGAATACACTTTGTTGGTTGTATTTTGCCTGCTCCGTCATTCAGCCCAAAACTGTCACATCGCCGTCTGTTCGGAAATCAATTTATTCTGATAAAGTTGGTACAATCAACGTCACTATCGCGCACATATTTCTGTTGACTTTAACACTATTCGCCAGCCTGGGATGTTTGCTTGTCACTTCTTTCCAAAGGTGTGTTGATCACGGCTGGTATTAACATAGGAGCGAAAGAAACACTTGCTGCTCCGAACTATTACTAGCACTATTATTTAAAGAAGTTAGATTTGAAACGTTTTGTTATTTGCAAACTAATTTGCGAAACCAAAATGAACTGATTAGCGAAGTATTTTTGTTTGTTTTGATTTCGCTCTGACAGATTCTTTCTGCAGATTTTCCCACTAGAAATCTTGTTGGAAAGAAAAAGAATAGAGAAATGTCAAAAAAATACTCGCGTGCACGCTGCGTTCCTGTGGGGAAAAGCGGTGACTTTGCGGTAGCTTTCGCCGCAAATGAGACGCGAGTCGACGCCGCGTTAACGCAAGTGCGTGTGCATGATTCTATGTGATGTTGGGTACTTCCTACCGCAAATGCGTGGACGCCGCGTGCACGCAAGTTCAAAACCGCTACGTGGACATCGGCCCTAAGAGTGGCTCTATTGGATGACGATGGGGATTATCTTCTGTCATGATGATGGTTACTTGTTGTTTCGAATTTACACCCCTGGATCGTGACAATGGATGGTAGATAAATGTAGAAAACAGTAAAAGTTGTAAAGATTATTGCTCAATTGGTTTTCGAATCCGTGTCAGTGTTGTTGTATATACATTAATTGTATTCAATTTAAAAAAGGGGGGAAATAAAAGTGTTTTGATCTTAACTCTATATTCCCCATTATTTATCCTGTTATGAAATATTAAAAAAAAACTACTTTTGGTGTTGTATTGTATAAAATTTCCACAATCACATGCATGGCGGCTCGGCTAGCCTTAGCCTGGTGATAATGGTCCATAAATTTAAACTCACCTTCCAACCGCTCACCTACTTCTCATAATCACTTACCCAGCAGAGTTTACGGCGGGATTTTTCCCCATAGATACATACACACAGGACCGTAATAAAAACCATTCATAATCATAATTATTGTGAAAGTATAGCTCATCTGTTACCTACTGGATGCTACATTGCTACACATCTGACTCGGCTGGCTACAACAGTGCAGGTATAATGTTTCCGTGTACGAAGCTGCCGGTTGGTGACCGTCTACCCCACCGTGCGTGGTGGGCTGCAAAGCAGAGGCTTGGGAAAGTTTCGCAACGAAGATCACATGGGGGAGGATAACGTGCCCAAATAAATTGCGCCGAACCACATAACCCCAACAAAGGGCCGCCTTCCGTTCTCGGCTTGTAAGCATTGTATTTTTGGACAATTGAGCAGGATGAAATGCGAAAATGAGCTATGAGACGTTCCATGAGATAGCGTCGGGATT
>NW_026942595.1:0-33496 GCF_024139115.2 Armigeres subalbatus
CTTTTAAAAATCACATTGAAGGCCTTCAAGCCAAATGTAACAAATATATTGAGTGTCTATATCCACTTATAAGCTTGAGCTTGAGCTTGAGCTTGATTGACTGCTCGTAGTTGCTACTCCATTATGACCAGATCAGCTGTTCTTGCATTAGGAACCAACAGATGTTTGCTTGGGACTAGCACACATCTTCAATGTACAAGTACTGGTGATCTCATTTGTTAGGTCATACTGGCGCCTGCCACGTCAGAATGCAAGTCAATGTAGGGAAGAGGGAGGAAATGATGATGCAATCACTCGCCCACTGCAAGCCGAATATACCTCTGCACTTGCCACGAGTTCATGCGGAATTTGTTGGAATTTCTGGGTTAGGTTGGAGAGGCAGAGGTCCGTCTTGGTTAACGAGCTGCCAATGTGATAGATAGGAGAAGGTAACTGATGGAATTTCTAATTGGATGTAGGAAACGAGCTCTATAGTTCATTTCCAATTCTAGCAGATTACTGATAGAATACTCAAGTTGAAGGTATAGGAATAGTAATGAAAACGGTATGGAAGTCCATTTCCAGTTCTAGCGATTGCTAGAACATGAGAAATAAAGAGAAAGATACAAAGTAGGAGAATGGAACGGACCTGGGATTGAACCCACGACCTCCTGCGTATGAGGCAGAAGCAGTAGCCATATGACTACCAAGCCCGCTATTGAGTGTCTATATCCACTTATAAACAGAAAATCAAAACTTTGTCTTAAGAACAAACTTTTGATTTACAAACAAATTTTTAGACCAGCCATGTTGTATGCTGTGCCAATATGGACTAGTTGCTGCAATACCAGAAAGAAGGCACTCCAGAGGATTCAAAATAAAATTTTGAAAATGATTCTGAAGTTGCCTCCGTGGTATAGTACCAATGAACTTCATAGAATCTCTAATATTGAGACATTGCAACAAATGTCCAACAAAATAATTTCCAATTTTGAACAAAAATCGTTGCAATCTTTTATTGCAACGATTACCTCCTTGTACCCTTAGTATAAATTAGGTTAAGTTTAGTTTAACCCTTATGCGGCCGACGGGGTACCCGTGTTCCTTTTTCAAATTCAAGTGGTGATATTTCAATGATTTTTTATAGCTGAGAGCTGAAACTCGGTGACATCTAAGAGGGACGTGGGGAGGGGCATCTGATTGTTTTTATCGCGTGGATGGCCGACAGGGTACCCGTGTTCCCATAAATAGATATTTTCATAACTTTAACAATTTTCAACCGATTTGGATAATTTTGACAGTTTTGGAAACAGAAACTCACATACTTTTTGTCCACTGTCAAGGTTTACAGCTTTGTCCATGGTTATACAAGAAATCTTTGAAGTAAGGCTTAAGAGTCTACACACGTAACCGAAGGACTATCAGCCAGTTTCAAATATATTACATGCTCATTGCGCTTCTTAGATTAGTCGATGTTCACAGTATATATTCTGGGTCTTCAAAAACTCCTGGAGTAAGGCCTAAGTCATCCAAAAAGTCCCTGGAATAAGATCTTATGGTCTGCTAACGTAAACAAACGTCTATCGTGTAAATTCAAAAACGGTACATGCTCTTTATGGTGCTTAGCATATAATGCTTTCACAGTATAAGTTCCGGGTCATTTGCATTCCAAGTAGTTCTTGTTGCTGTCATTGATTCCAGGTGGTCTACGAACTCCATACAGTCAAGGTCTTCGGATCAATCTCCGTAATGGAGGCAGTTAACGAAGAATAAACAAGTTGCGTAACCCCTTCTTGGTATATGTTTGTATTCTAAGTAGTTCTTGTTGTTATCGTGGGCTCCATGTAGTCTACGAACTCCATAGAGCCAAGGTCTGTGAATCAACCTCCGTAGTGGAGGCAGTTAATGAAGAATAAACAAGTTGTGTGACCCCTTCTTGGCATATGTTTGTATTCCAAGTAGTTCCTGTTGTTGTCGTGAGTTCCAGGTAGTCTACGAACTCCACACAGTCAAGGTCTTCGAATCAATCTCCGTAATGGAGGCAGTTATCGAAGAATAAACAAGTTGTGTGACCCATTCTTGGCATATGTTTGTATTCCAAGTAGTTCTGGTTATTGTTGTGGGTTCTAGGAAGTCTACGAACTTCATAGATTCAAGGTCGGTGGATCAATCTCCGTAATGGAGGCAGTTATTGAAGAATAAACATGTTTTGTGACCCCTTCTTGACATATGTTTGTTTTTCATATAGTTCTTGTTGTTGTCGTGAGCTCCAGGTAGTCTACGAACTCCATACAGTCAAGGTCTTCGGAACAATCTCCGTAATGGAGGCGTTTATCGAAGAATAAACAAGTTGCGTGACCCCTTCTTGGTATATGTTTGTATTTCATGTAGTTTTTGTTGTTGTCGTAAGTTCCAGGTAGTCTACAAACTCTATATAGTCAAGATCGTCGGATCAATCTCCTTAATGGAGGCAGGTATCGAATAATAAACAAGTAGCGTGACCCCTTCTTGGTATATGTGTGTATTCCAAGTAGTTCTTGTTGTTGTCGAGGACTTCAGGTAGTCTACGAACTCCATAGAGTCAAGGTCTGGGGATCGACCTCGGTAACGGAGGCAGCGTTTGAAGAATAAACAAGTTTTGTGACCCCTTCTCGATATTTGTTTGTATTCCAAGTAGTTCTTGTTGTTTTCGTTGGCTCCAGGTAGTCTACGAACTTCATAGATTCAAGGTCGGTGGATCAACCTCCGTTATGGAGGCAGTTATTGAAGAATAAACAAGTTGTGTGACCCTTTCTTGGTATATGTGTGTATTCTAAGTAATTCTTGTTGTTGTCGAGGTCTCCAGGTAGTCAACGAACTCCATAGAGTCAAGGTATGGGGATTGACCTTGATAACGGAGGCCGTTATTGAAGAATAAACAAGTTGTGTGACGCCTTCATGATATTTGTTTGTATTCTAAGTAGTTCTTGTTGTCATTGGTTCCAGGTAGTCTACGAACTCCATACAGTCAAGGTCTGTGGATCAACCTCCGTAATGGAATCAGTTATTGAATAATAAACAAATTGTGTGACCCCTTCTTGGAATATGTTTGTATTCCAGTAGTTCTTGTTGTTGTCGTGAGTTCCAGGTAGTCTACGAGCTCCATACAGTCAAGATCTTTGGATCAATCACCGTAATGGAGGCAGTTATCGAAGAATAAACAAGTAGCGTGACCCTTTCTTGGTATATGTTTGTATTCCAAGTAGTTCTGGTTGTTGTCGTTGGCTCCAGGTAGTCCACGAACTCCATAGAGTCAAGGTCGGTGGATCAACCTCCGTAACGGATGCAGTTATTGAAGAACAACTGGGAGGGACGGAAGGTAGCGGTTTTCATCCAATACCTTTTCCGAACTTAATTTATCACATGTTGTGCATATGCATAATCGAGTTCCAGACATAGTAATTAATTTCCACTCCGGGTGGCTCAATACCCGGAACATAGGCAATTAACTTTGAATGTACTGAACTCGAAAGGCGATCTCTCTTCGCTTATGTGGTCGGGTTGGGATCTGACGACCAACTGGCACAATCTCACACAACCCTACTTCATCGAGCGCCGTTGGTGATGAAGCAAGTGTGTAGGAGCCAGATAATACTAAATACTCATCCTACGTGGTTGGTATTGTACAAAAACATATATGAGAGAATTAGTTCTGAGAATGTATTGCGAGAGTTCGGCTACATGCCCGGTGCTGTGAATTTGGTTTCATCAGTACCCGCTAAGCTGCGGAGGACGACGGAGGTCCTTCGTAGCTTAGTAGGGAAAACACCTGTCTAGCGTACTGGTTTCGTAGGATCAAACCCCACCGAAGTTCTGTAAATCAATCTCCGTAATGGAGGCAGTTATCGAAGAATAAACAAGTTTTTGACCCCATCTTGGTATATGTTTGTATTCCAAGTAGTTCTTGTTGTTGTCTTGAGCTACAGGTAGTCTATGAGTCAAGGTCGATGGATCAACCTCCTTAATGGAGACAGTTATTTGAAAATAAACAAGTTGTGAGACCCCTTCTTGGTATATGTTTGTATTTTAAATAGTTGTTTTCATTGTCGTGGGCTCCGTAATGAAGGCAAGGCAAAATACGTGAATGGAAAATTTTTTGTCGAAGAGACTAACAAACTTATTAATAGGTACCGTCAACTGGGGGGAAGATGATCATTTTTAAGGCAAAACATGCAATAACAATGTGTGTTTACATTTTAAATCGAAACAAATATTTTCAAAACATGTACTGCTATACGTTGCAATAATCAACAACTTTAGTTTTCTGAAATGCTTTCGCATTTATTAAAATAAATTAAATTATCACACATTTTTTCAGTAATCTGGTTTGGGGTGAAGTTGATCAAGACAGCTCTACTAAAATCATTATGACCTAGTAGTCAAAATACACTAGGTTATTTGTATGAATGTTGAATTTACTACGTAAAGAAGTCTACGAAGTCAATATTTGAAACGAAAATAGCGTCATTTATGACTATCTCTCTCTTTCTTTCACAAAATACATTTTCATGATTATAATCGAAAAACTCGGATTTCTACCTAGCGGTAACATTACTTGAACGGAGAATATTGTTGACTACCGTTTCATTAAAAAAATTGGCACTTTTGACTGTCACATCAAATGATCATCTTCACCTCATTGATCATCTTCCCCCCATTTGACGGTACTCATAAATGATTCATAATAAGCTACAGGCAGTGAAAGTTATTTCTTGAAAATCTTTATTGTTTGCGGCAAATTGGGTCGAAAACGTGATAAAATCGGGTTAGGCAAAATCTGGGAGTGACAAAATCGAGTCAACCTCATCTGAGTGAATGTGCGCATTCCTAGTACAGTAGCCGTTCGATAGCTGCAAAATGTTTACTTTTCAGTTATCGAATGCTGTTCGATAACTGCAACGCACTCTAGACGTCAAACGGTTGTCAATCGACGTCAGATGCAATAAAAGTGCATCTAAATGTGCAGCGCAATGCAGCTGTCATTGAGTCTGACATCGGTTTGAAGTTTAGCGGTCCGATAACTGTAAAACTGTTGCAACTATCGAATTGCAGTTAAAAAGCATTGCAGTTAAATGGCTTGCAGTTATCGAACGTCTGCTGTAGTTTTTGTTTTTGCCATGGTACTAGGTAGTCTATGAACTCAATATAGGAATGATCTGCAAATCATCCCACGAACGGAAGGCTATTGGTATATGTTTGCATTTCAATTAGTTCAAGTTGTTGTCATTAGCTCTGGGCAGTTATTGAAGAATAAACAAGATGTGATATATTAGCATTCCAAGTAGTTATTGTTGTCTTGTTGGTTCCAGGAAGTATACAAACTTCATTCATATCACTAATATGAAGTTGTCTATTCTTTGAAAATGCAAAATGTAAATAAATTGGAACGATACAACTTCACGCCGAGAACGTGAGGGAAAAAGCGGGCTAATATCGCAAAGATCATGTACCATATTGAAATTAGATTAAAGACCCTCTAGATATTCGTGTAAGCCTAGAAGTCTTACTCCATACTTTTCTAGGATGACCATTAGCATATGCCATAAATGCATTTTATTCATAGACCCCAAATTTAAAACAGGCTGATATATTTCTGGTGTGGATCCTAACGCCTTACTTCAGGGTTTTCTTGGATGACCACGAACATTTGAAATGGGTGCATTCTATTCTACGTACCATAAAAGGCATGTATAACTATTCAAATAGGCCGAAAGAACTCAGGTTACGCGTGAAGTTCTTGAGGATTGTTCCAGTGTTCTCTTAGATACCCATGAACATGTGCAATGAAAGCGGTATATTATATGTACCACAAAGGGCATATGCCACTTTTGAAATAATCCGAAATAAGGTATCTTGTTACGTGTGAAGAACCTGAGGCCTATTCTAGCATTTTTTAGAAGGCAATAAACATATGCAATGGACGTATTCTATTCCATGTACCACAAAGGCCATGTACCACTTTTGAAACAAGCCAAAAAATCTCTGGTTACGCGTGTAGATCTTAAGGCCTTTTCCAGGATTTTCTTGGATGACCATCAACATGTGCAATGAAAGCGCTCTTTTCTATGTACCACAAAGGGCCTACACCACTTTTGAAACAATCTAAAAGATCTCTGGTTACGCGTGTAGACCCCATAGCCTTTCTCCAGGCATTTCTTGTATGACTGAGGACTTATCCAAGAGATTTCTTCGATAGCGCAGAACATGTGTAGTGATCACATTTGATTTCAAGGAGCACAAAGAGCATGTACCACTTTTGAGACAAATCCATAGACCCATGGTTACGAGTGTAGACCTTAAGGCCTTACTCCAGAGATTTCTTGGATGACTCGGAACATATACTGTGAACGCATTCTATGCTAAGTACCACAAAGAGCATGTACAGTATTTGAATTTGCATAATAGGCCTTTGGTTACGCGAGTAGATCTTTAGGCTATACTCCAGAGATTTCTCGGATGACTAAGACCTCATTTCAGGGATTTTTGCATTACCCGAAGCATATACTGTGAACACCTTCAATTCTAAGAAGCGCAAAGAGCTTGTAGCATATTTGAAACTGGTTGAATGGCCTTTGGTTACGCGTGTAGACTCTTAGGCCTTACTTCAAAGATTTCTTGTATAACCATGGGCATAAGCTGTAAACCTTGACAATTGGCAAAAAGTATATGAGTTTCTGTTTCCAAAACTGTCAAAATTATCCAAATCGGTTGAAAATTGTTGAAGTTATGAGAATATCAATTTATGGGAACACGGGTACCCTGTCGGCCATCCACGTGTGTTTTTTTTGTTGGCCGCATAAGGGTTAAGTTAAAAACATTGTAATTCCTACCTACATGGTTTAATTCAACCAGAGGACAAATCCTAACTGCCAGAGGCAATTGAAATTTATTAATAATAACTAAAAAGTAACATAGCTAATAAGGATGATAGTGTTAAGAAAACACGGAACACCTAGTCTAAAAGATGAATGCATGTAAATATTAGATAATTAGCAAATGAAATTAGTTTCAAAAATAAAACCTGTTCATAATCACAAAATAAACATTTAATCATTTTGGAATTTTACCCATACTTCATTCTAAAACAAGGTTCCTCGATTAAGATGAATAACCTCTGGAAACTGTTCGAATGAGCTCCAAAATGGAAATTTCTGAACCCGATGGCATTCCTGTATTTGTTCTGAAGAAGTACTATTGATAGATCGACAGTTTATTGTTATTTCAACTTAAACTGGCTATGCAGTCTTTAAAGATAGAAACAAGATTTTCATTTATCCAACGTTTCGATCCGGGGTTGGTGTCTTCTTTAGGAAAACTATGAATTAATGGCTAATGAGTGTCGTTACATTAATGAAGAAGTGCTCCTTAAGTTTATCAAAACTTCTTTCGAAAACTTTTCAACATATCGCTTTATAATGAAACAATTACTGACCACTAAAATTTATTTTGCCTTTCCTGTTTGGAAAAAGGCAACAAACGGAAGGACAATCGTTGTATAACTGTCATGTGTGCAATTTCAAAGTTATTTGATAATTATTAATATAACTTCATGTTTCATGACTTTTGCGATTACATCTCTGAACAGCAACAAGGGTTCATTGCGAATCGCCCAACAAGTACCAACTTGACCGTCTATACCGTCGTTCATCGTTGAAGCTCTAAAGAAAAGACATATGATTTCTTAGCTAACGAATCTCGACTGGAATTCCAGTCGAGTCCCGATATTGATTCCAATCAAATTCCTAATGGGATTATTTCCTGATCAAGATTCAAATCGAATCACAACTGGGATTTTAGTCGATGCCCCACAAGGATTCCAGTCGAATCTCGACTGGCATTCAAGTCAAATCTCGACTGGGATTCCAGTAGAACCTCGATTCTAGCTGAATCTCGGGTGAAATTTTAGTCGAATTCGAAATTCAATACGGATGGTCGACCCTAGACGAAAATCAGCTGTCAAAAATAGGTTTCAAGAGATAGACTCTAGCTTTCTTCAGCAAAAATGTTCAAAATTGACTATTCCATTGACTGTTGTTGACGGTTGTATACTATTTCGCCGAAAAACATTTCGTGGATTTTTTTCCGCGGTACGACATTCCGCGGAATATACCAAATCACCGAAACACATTTCGCGGAATGCACCTTTTTTTCCGAAAGATATTTCGCGGAATGTACCTTTTCACCGAAAATCATTCAATTGAAATTTTTACCGACTTTTGCTTAATCTGCCATCCGGGTTACATTTTTTTGGATTGTTATTTAAATAATAAGAGAAGGTGATGCTTTTTTTAATGACCGCATCCGGTCGGTATAATGCTAGGTGAGAAAACAATGCCTTCTTGGAACAGATAAAGAAAATAAATGAGGTAGTCCCTTCTATGAATTACACATCTGCCTGGTATAAAGCTAAGAGAGAAGATAATTCCTCCTTTCAATGGATGCGTCTGCCCTAGAGATGGTCGGGTTTCACATTTTGCAAACCTGAACACGACCCGATCCCGATTTGTAAATTTCCTTCAAACTCGGACCCGACCCGAATCCGGAATACATTTTTTTATCAAACCCGAGGCAAACCCGTTGGGTTCGCGTTCGATTCGGGTTTCATAGCCTGAAACCCGACCACCTATGCCGGTATTAGGCGAAAGTAGTTGATAATGCCTTCTTTAAAAGACCGCGTCTGCCCGGTATAAGGCGAAGAGAGGGGTAACGCCTTCTTTAAATGGATGCATCTGTCCGGTATGAGGCGAAAGGAGTTGGTAATGCCTTCTTTGAGTAGATGCGTCTGTCCGGTATAAGGCAAAAGGAGTTGATAATGCCTTCATTTAAAAAACGCGTCTGCCCGGTATAAGGCGAAGGAGGGAATAACGCCTTCTTTTAATGGATGCATCTGCCCGGTATAAGGCGAAAGGGGTAATGTCTTCTTTAAATGGTAGCGTCTGCGGAGGGAGGATATAATGCCATATATAAATGAATACGACTTTTCGCTATTAGACGAAAGGGAGAAATAAAGGATTATTCATAATAACGTCTATCCGTAACAAAGTAAAGAGAGGAGATAATCTCTTAATTATATCTGGCCCGTCTGCCAGATATAATAAAGGATTTGTAAGGGGCAATTGAAATTTTGAAAACTACTTCTACATATGCTGGGAAGCCTTCCTTAGCCGTGCGTGAATATGCGTGGCTGCCAAGCAAGACTATGCTGAAGGAGGCTGTGTTCAACTCTTGATCCGGTGTAGGATATTCAACGATTTTTTTCCGCATTTTTAGGTATAACAGTTTCAACGTGTTAATCTCGTGTTATGCGAATGCAAAAAAAAATGGTAACTTGGCTTAGAAAACTCGTGGGTAATAATTATGGAAGTGCTGAATGAACACTAAGCTATTATTATTAGTATTCCGCGAAATGGTGCATTCCGCGAAATGGTACATTCCGCCAAAAGTCATTCGGCGAAAAGATACAAATCGCCAAACGTCGTACAGCGAAAAGTTATAAGCCGCCAAATGTTATTCCGCGAAATGTTCAACCGCGAAAATGAATTCCGGGAAATAGTTTTCGGCGAAATTTTATACGATCGTTGTTGACATCCAGGAAAAATATTGAACAGGTCAGGATATGGGCACATGGATGATCTACAGCATTCAAACTCTCCTTGAGTTGTGATTTTAATTATCTATGGAATAAACACCATACTTTACCATATTGTGGTTAAATACTCGAATCCGAGATGCTTTATGATATAATCAATCGCCTGTCCAGCGATATAATAGATCTATTTTAATATCTACGACGCTCCAAACAGTCCCAGAAGTCAGATCTTAATATTTAAATCGATCAACAAGAAGACCTACTCTGTGTTGAACTTAGTTTATAATTAAAAAAAAACGCACAATGAAGATTAAAAAAAAGGAGATTTACTATATTTTATCCTTCCCCATTTGATTGACTTTTGTAAATATTGGCATGTGCATACCCACGACTCCCACTGACTAAATCCGGACACCTATTTAGTAAACTCAAAGCTCTGCATTGGAACAGGTCCAACTGGCGCTAAAGTAGAACTTTTTTCAACAACATATAGCCTTTCTGCACACTTAGTGAGAACGGAAAAACAGTAGTAAAACGAGGAAGTTTTACCAAAACCCATTAGGCCGAATGCCACTAGGCCGGAAGTTATTTGGCCGAATATACCATTTTCCCAAACAGAGCATTAGGCCAAAAGTCATTTGGCCCAATGGGTCGTTTGGCCGAAAGGGTCATTTGGCCGAAAGGGTCGTTTGGCCGGAAGGGTCGTTTGGCCGAAAGAGTCATTTGGTCGAAAGGGTCATTTGGCCGAAAGGGTCATTTGGCCGAAAGGGTCATTTGGCCGAAAGGGTCGTTAGGCCGAAAGGGTCATTTGTCCGAAAGGGCCAATTGACCGAAAGGGCAATTTGGCCGAAAAAGTCATTAGGCCGAAGGGGTCATTTGGCCGAATAGGTCATTTGAAAAAGTGAGAAAATGGGAGTGAGAAGAGAGACGTTTAAATTCTGAAACGTCTCACTACTCACTTTGTGCTTCTCACTTTTCACAGCGAGAAGTGATTAATGAGGAGTGCACTTCTCACTCCTCATTTCTCATATCTCACTGTAAAAAAGAGGAGCACGAAGTGAGTAGAGAGATTTTTCACTACTCACTTCGCGCTTCCCACTTTCATACTCACTTCTCACTGTAAAAAAATGGAGGAGCGCGGAGTGAATAGTGAGACGTCTTACTTCTCACTCCTCATTTATCATTTCTCGCTGTGAAAAGCAAGAAGCGAGAAGTGAGTATTGAGACGTCTCACTACTCACTTCGCGCTCCTCCATTTTTTTACAGTGAGAAGTGAGTATTGACGAATGAGAATTAAAACGTCTTTCTCTTTACTCCCAATTTCTCACTTTTCAAATGACCTATTAGGCCAAATGACCCTTTCGGCCAAACGATCAATTCGGCCAAATGACCCTCTCGGCCTAATGATTCTTTCGGCCAAATGACCTTCTTTTTCTTCTTCTTCTAATGGCATTACATCCCCACACTGGGACAGAGCCGCCTCGCAGCTTAGTGTTCATTAAGCACTTCCACAGTTATTAACTGCGAGGTTTCTAAGCCAGGTTACCATTTTTGCATTCGTATATCATGAGGCTAGCACGATGATACTTTTATGTCCAGGGAAGTCGAGACAATTTCCAATCCGAAAATTGCCTATACCGGCACCGGGAATCGAACCCAGCCACCCTTAGCATGGTCTTGCTTTGTAGCCGCGCATCTTACCGGGCAAATGGGCCTTTCGGCCGAATGACCCTTTCGGCCAAATGACCCTTCCGGCCAAATGACCCTTTCGGCCAAATGACTCTTTCGGCCAAACGACCCTTTCGGCCAAATGACCCTTTCGGCCTAATGACCCTTTCGGCCTAATGACCCTTTCGGCCCAATGACCCTTTCGGCCAAATGACCCTTTCGGCCTAATAATCCATTTGGCCAAACGACCCTTTCGGCCAAATGGCTTTCGGCCGAATAGGTCTCGGTCAAATGACCCTTCCCCGTTCTGTCCAGCTGCATCCTTGGAGCACGTTGTGCGGAGCGTGAGGCTGGGTGCTGAAGTGCCATCTGTACAAACGCACTCCTGAATAGAGGCTGCAATGAATCACCGGTCGAACACTGCTTTCGCACTAGCTTGGATGATACGTATGGTTCCTCCGGTTCCTCTATTTCACCGAAAACCATTTTGCGAAAAAAATTTTCGCGGTACGACATTTCGCGGAATGTACCAAATCTCCGAAACACATTTCGCGGAATGCAACTTTTTTCCGAAAGACATTTCGCGGAATGTACCATTTCACCCAAAGTCATTCTGCGGAATGCCATTTGGCGGAATGCAGTTATAATAATTATTATTGAAATATTTACCGATTTCTGCTTGATTACATGCAATCCGGGCTAAATTATTTTGAATTGTGATTTAAATAATGAAAGATGGTAATTCTTTCTTTGAATGACTGCATCCGGTCGGTATAACACAAAGTAAGAAAACAATGCCTTCTATGAATTAACGCATCTGCCCGGTATAAAGCAAAAGGAAAGGTTATGCCTACTTCATTAACTAATGCCTCCTCAGGGTTAAAATTGGAACACAAAACAATTATCTATATAAAAGAAACAAGGAAAAAAACTAAAGATAAAGGGCCTGGTGGCCAAACACTTAAACTAAAACACTACTGAAAAAAAAAATGAAAATAAATTGAATTAAGGTTAAAAAAAATAAAAAATTATGCCTACTTTGAATGGATGCGTCTGCTTAGATATGGTCGGGCTTTACATTTTGCTAATTCGAACCCGATTTGTAAATTTTCTTCAAACCCGGACCCGGCCCGAACACGAAATATTTTTTTTGTCAAACCCGAAACCGACCGTACCCGAGAATTCTTGTATTCGTAAACTCGAACCCGACACAATTCAATTATTTAAGCCCGCGCTAAAGTTTTGCCCGGAAAATTAAAACTAGATATTTTCTGGTTCTTTTTAAATCGAAAAAAATGTAAGCCCAAACAACGAACAAGTCTAACAATTGACACAATTCAATAAAATAATATTCAGTGTTTTATTTCTTAAACCCGTACCCGACGAGGACCCGATTTTTTCATCTCACAAACCCGTACCCAACCCGAACCCGAGAATGTATTAATTTTTCAAACCCGGATCCGACTCAAACCCGTCGGGTTCCAGTTCCAAAACCCGAAACCCGACCATCTCTAGTCTGTCCCGTATAAGGTGAAAGAAGTTGATAATGCCTTCTTTGAATGGATGCGTCTGTCCGATATAAGGCAAAAGAGGGGTAATGTTTTCTTCAAGTGGATGCATTTGCCCGGTATAAGGCGAAGGGAGGGGTAACGCTTTCTTTAAATGGATGCATCTGGCAGGTATAAGGCGAAAGGGGTTGATAATACCTTCTACAAAAGAATGCGTCTGCACGGTGCAAGGCGAAGGGAGGGGTAACGCCTGCTTTAAAAGGATGCATCTGCTCAGTATAAGGCGAAAGGAGTTGATAATGCCTTCTTTGAATGGATGCGTCTGCCCGGTAGAAGGCGAAAGGAGTCGATAAAATCTTTTTTAAAAGAACAAATCTACCCGGTTTAAGGAAGGAATAACTAACGCCTTCTTTAAATGAAAGCGTCTGCCCGGTACAAAGCGGAAGTACGCTACTGTTTCTCGATATTAGGCGAACGGAAAAAATTAATGATTATTCATAAAAACGTCTATCCGTAACAAAGTAAAGAGAGGAGATAATCCCTTCATTATATCTGGCATGTCTGCCATGTATAATAAAGGATTTGTAAGAGGCAATTGAAGTTTTAAAAACTTCTTCTACTTATTCTTGGAGGCCTTCCTTATGCATGTATCTTGGGCCAAGATTCTTGGCTTAACAGGTAATTATTGTGGAAGTGCTGAATGAACTGAAAACACTAAGCTATCATTATCAATATTCCGCGAAACGGTGCATTCCGCGAAATGGTACATTCCGCCAAAAGTCATTCGGCGAGAAGGTACAAATTGCCAAATGTCGTACCGCGAAAAGTTACAAACCGCCAATTGTTATTCCGCGAAATGTTCAGCCGGGAAAATGAATTCCGCGAAATAATTTTCGGCGAAATGTTATACAATCAGTTCCTCCTATTCTTGGTATGACAACCACATTTGATTGATTCATTGCGAATGCCGTATACTGTTTGGTTGTACAGCTCCTAAAATCATCATTGACTACCCCCTCAACCGAGTAAATGTAGTAAATGTAGTGTAGAGGCTGTAAAGAGAAGGAAAATACATACAGTCGACCCGAATATCCACCAGTAGAGGGAGAACCACTCCGACGTTCAACATATACTATATAAGTAAGATATTAGGCATGACCAGGTTCATTTAGGGTCCTGACATTCCAGGTACCGAGTTTCCTACCATAGTTCTTATTTCGTTGCCGGGTCGGTTACCAAAAATAACGTTCTCTTTTTCTTCTATCTCCATTTTTCGTGGTATTAGAGGGGCTTCAGAAAGCTACCTTACCGAGGTCGCGTTACCTGCATCGCGCTGGTGGGGCTGCCACCTTAGGTATAGCTGTTGTGATACAGCATTTCGTTGATCAGCCGATATCGATATTATCGGAATTGATCGCCGTGCCGTGGAAGAGGCTTTTGTGCCTTTTAAGAGGGAGACAGCAAAACGAAGTACATAGTCACTGGCAATCAACGTGGGTTCATTGGTGGTAGCGAAATGGTGCTCCATGGTAAAAAAAAAAATGAAAGGGTAGAAGAATTTATGTATTTTGGAACATTAGTGACGTGCGATAATGGTGTTACCTGCGAGGTGAAAAGGCGTATTGAAGCTGCAAATAGGATCCAAAAGTCCTGTGGTCTGCAAACGAAGACAAAACTCGCGCTGTATACTACTCTGATTCTTCCGGTGACTTTATACGGCCATGAAACATGGACGTTAACGGAGTCTGATCGGAGTACTTTCGGAGTGTTTGAGCAGAAGGTGCTGCGGACAATACTCGGTGGTAAACAGGAGAACGGTATCTGGCAGCGTCGCATGGATCACGAGTTGTACCAGGTGTATAAAGGGCTGGATATTATTAAGCTTATACAACACGACAGACTACGGTGGGCTGGTCACGTTGTTCGTATGTCGAAAGAACTTCAAACGCAGATAATATTTAGTAGAGAAGAGGCCGCAGGCTTCGTGGAAGGCCGCGTACACGATGGCTTTCTGCATTTGAAGAGGATCGATTGGCCCAGGATCGAGTCCAGTGGTGAAGGATACTCCATTCAGCGTTGGTTCATCGAAGAGCTGTAGTCCATCAAGTATCAAGTGAGTATTAGGCATGACCAAATCATTACAAGTATTGTCACTCATTTTTCAGGCACTTATCTCCAACCGATTTGCTCGCAACAAGTTGCATTCGATGTGGAATCCTGTCTCATTGAACAAGAAAGGCATCATCACCGCTAGGTGGAATAATCTGGGTTTTTATGAGTTGAAATAGCTTCACGGTACTTCGTTACACCATCATAGACGCTTCGAGTAAAATCATGACTCGGATTCCAGTCAAGTCCTGACCGGGATTACAATCATATCTCGACTGGGATTCCATTTGAATCTTGACTAGAATTCCATTCGAATCTCGACTGTGATTCCAATTGAATCTCGACTTGTATTCCAGTTGAATCTCGACTGAGATATCAATCGAATCTTGACTGGGATTCTATTTGAATCACGACTGAGATTACAGTTTAATTTCAACTGTGGTTACAATGGAATTTCAGTCAAAACTCGACTGGGATTCCACTCAACTTGTTTCATTTGAATCTCGACTAAGATGTAAGTCGATTCTCGGTTGGGATTCTAGTTGAATCTCGACTGGGATTCCAGTCGAATCTCGACTGAGATTCCAGTCAAATCTCGACTGAGATTCCAGTTAAATCTCGACCGAGATGTCAATCGAATCTGGACTGGAATTTCAGATGAATTTCGAAATTAAATTTTTGTTGAACCTCGACTGAGATTCCAATTGAACTCTCTCATCAAAAACTGTGTCACATTTTTTTTTATCTTAGTCGATTCTTTGGCTTATTTAAGGTCAACTTTCCTGAAGAACCCATATTTTTAAAGCCTCTAACTATTTAAAAAATCGAAAACAAAAACCGAAAAAGTGCTGCAAATGTGAACCGGCCTGAAAAAATCAACCGATCGAAATCTGATAAATGTTAGGCCAATCTTAGAAAAAAAAAAACACTTTTTAGATTTTTTGTTTTATTTTTTTTAAATACTTAGAGACGAGCTCGGTGGTCTTGTGGCTACCGCTTCTGCCTTATAAGCAGGAGGTCGTGGGTTCAATTCCAGGCTTGTCTCTTTCCTACCTTGTATTTCTATCTTAGTTCTTTCTGTGTTTTACGTTATACCAAAACGTTTCCTACTGTTATAACCTTCCACACAATCCTAAAACCTCCCGTGGCACCTATGAGAGGTCGTAGAGTTCTCTGCATTTTTTTTCTAGCTTAAACCATCCTTACCCTTCCTCAGCATTCGCAAGGACGTGGCCAGGACAGATCTCGACTATTGGAGAGTGCATTGCTTCCATCTAAGAGTTAGTGATTAGTCGCAAATCAATATCTGTGGTAACGGATGAAAGTTATGCTACTCTCATACAATAGTCTTGGCTTGTACCACCTACGAATTTGTGCGAACTGCTAAAAGCTGAATGCTAATTTATTTAAATACTTAGAGGCGTAAAAAAATATGAGTTCTTCGGGGCAGTTGACCTTAAATAAAATAAAGCATCGATTGAGCGAATAAAAATTGTTGACGGGAAAGGTTAATTGAATGTCGACTGGGATTCCAGTCGTATCCTGATTGGGATTCCAGTTGAACTTCGACTTACATTATAATTAATTTTCATCAAATATCGACTGGGATTCATCCAAATCTCAACTGAGTCCTCAGACGTGTAATGATTTAAAGTCACGCTTATTCTATTGATTTGAATTCCACTCTTGTGTTCTAATTGGCTCACGTAGGTCTACTGTCGAAATAGTCCACCAAAATAGGATCCAAACAGCCCAGAGGAATTGTTTTTCTGAAGTAGCGCAATTAATTCGCAGTTCAAACTCCTTCCCTGGATGAGTGCCCTGGAATTCGTTTAATGTGCTGTGCTTCGATTGTTGTGGCAGTGTACTTTCCCGCTGCCAACCGGCGTTGTTGATGCGGTATGGGACACACGCTTCAACGGAATTAATAATATGCGCGCTCAAGAAACCGAGCAAAAAAACATCATTCATCCAATATGACCATGATGAAGCAAAAGGAAAACAAAACCGCCAGCAAGAAAACGAGAAAAATCCTTGATGGACCCACCACCCCACTGATCCGTGTTTTGTTGTTGCCTGGGAGGCGGAAAAATGAACAAAAAGGCTCGCCAAAGCATTTCCACCGACCGGCGATCCCCACGTTTGCTCTTTTAAATACACGAGTTGTCTGCTGGGAAGGAGTGTCCCACTGCTATGGGTGCTGAAGTGGGTGAACCGGAATTAACATACAAAGCTCCACCATCAGCTCTTGGTGTAATTTATTAGCGAGCAGTTTTCCACCATAAGGAGATGAAGAAGGACCGTGGCCACGTCTGCCGATGCCACTGCGCTGCTGCTTCAAGATGATTGCGAGATGTGGCTCCATTCCGCTCCGTTAAGCTGATGCTGTGTGTGTATTTATGCTTTAGCGGAGGAAGAAGAAGAACCGGAGCCCAAGTGTGTACATATCCTGAGTCCCGCGGTTCCTATGTGTTCTCCGGAGTAATGAAATATACGACCGAAACGACGACGGCGACGACCGAGGCGAAGAGGTATGTTTATGAGAGTCCATGAGTATTGCCATTTAAATTATGATAATTTCCAAGTTGAAAATTTTATTTGCCAAACAAGAGGAAAGTGCCCTCTTGTGAATAGCGTCCGCCATCGTCCTCATGAGGATTTTTTCCAGCTTCCGTAAGGATAAGGAGTGTATTCCGCTGAGGCATTTTCAACTTTCTTCACCGGCGGTTGGTACAGCGGTGAAGGTGTTCTCATCCTGGCATCCCCCGCCCGGTACCGTATATGTGAATGAGCCAAATAAAGCGTTGGGCAAGAAGCGGAAAAAATACAAGAACCTGGAGAAATTATAGGATTTATGAGTGTATATGCAAACTCTTGGGAAAGGTTTTTGCGCTATGTCGCAGAAGGATCCACAGGCAGGTCCGTTGGGCTATGTGGAGTGGAATGGAGTCTGGCTGAGTTCTAGCGAATATGTGCGCCGCCACTACCACTTTGCCGCACGGATATGCGAATGTGCAACCGAAAGATGGGAATAACCGTCATCAGCAGAAGCGAAATTTATTGCAGCTGCTTGCGGGTATCATTAATTATGTGAGTTTTGATTGTCTCGGTTGAAGTTTCAGATGTGGAAAACGTGTTTCTTGGAATTTTGAAGACGTGCATTAGAGGTATTTCTAAAGTCTAAATAACTTACAACATGATATGATATTGATCATATTTAAAAAAGCTCGCCATAGTACATTATCTGTGCTATTTATTTGAAGGTAGGTAAATAAGTTTATGTGCGCCGCTGCTACGTCATCCCGCTGATCCATACTTTCGAACGTCGGTTCAATTATGTAGCAGTTCACTTTCCAAGACGTGAAGAGGACATGAAAATAAATGTCAATCAAGTAAAGGAAATGCTGAACAGTTTAGTTGATAGAAAATCGGTGCATATCCTACCTATAATCAATAATTTGGAGATTGTTTTCAGGAAATGACTAGATTGATATTCTTGTAAATTTCGAGATTTTTTTTCACAATTTTCAAAGGGTTTTATTCCACGATTTTCAAGACAACTATTTCATATCCAGTATTTATTTCCGGATACGTAACAGAAGCATGACGTAAATCCTGGAACGTTCGTGATTTTCAAACATATTTATAAGAGTCCAGATATTCCTACTAAATAATTCTATGATTACAATTCCATGAAATTGTGAAAACATCTGGAGTTTTGATAATAAACTTTTAGAAATTTATATAAACATCATCAGAATTTCCCTTAGGATTTCGATAATTTCCTAGATCATGTATAGACCTAGCCGTTGCTTAATGTATTTGCCGGTTTGACGTTTTTATGAAACTTCAAGCATTATACTGGGCTTCCAAGAAAAAAAATGAACTAGAATTTTTTTTATTTTGCAGGAAATATTAAAAAATTATTGTTTTTTCTTGAAACCTTTAAATATTATTGAGCGCATTTTTGAAACAAAAGGGGTTTCATTGAATCTACACTGACTCTCAGTACACTTTTCTTTGAGAGTTCAGAAACTATCATCAGCTAAATCTGATTACCTGCCAACGCGTACGAATTGTCGATCAAGAAGTGGACACAACCGTTAGACAATAGACTGTCCTCCTCCTAAGATTTTGATAGGTGGAAAGTGTGGGCCCGATTCCGCTGAACGAGCCATCCGTTGGTCTGTTCGCCTGCGTGCTGCTGTGAAGCGTCCAACCCCGTTGGTTGCACGATGATGAAAGAAGAAAAGTCATGGCCTGCTATTCACAGATCAATGATGACCACTAGGGTGGTTCAAAAATCGATTTTGCTCCACAACGCTCATCTGATTCTGTATCATGTTCTGAGTGTCCCCCGAAATAGTTGAGCTTATTTGGATTAAAACTGATTTAGCACAAGCCGTTTCAAGTTTGCATGCAAATTAGTATGGGGAAAATTATTTTTCCATTGTACTGATTATGGCGCTTCCTCATTAATAAAACCCTACATAGCTGAAAGGAAAACTCAAGAACTTTCACTCAGTGAAAACCCTATCTTAATTAATCGTTCCAATAATTAGTAATCGTTGTTGATTTTTTTTTCGGATGTCCTAGGCCGTCCAAACTGTTCTAGAGTACATATCCTCGAATGCATCAAAGAATATCTCTAGAAACAAAATGTCCAAAGCTGAAAATATATCCAAAAATATCTAGGGGAACTGCTCCTAGCTGCTGCAGACCTTGTTGGTTCTTAAAAACGCCCGGGAGTTAAAAATATACAATCTAACCGTACCTTGAGCATCTCGTATTCCTGAAAATTAATCACAGGCATAACTTTCAGGATGGATCCTCAGCTTGTCTGAGTATTCAGAACTATCAAACAATGTGATTTAGGATTCAAACATGTCAGATTCATTTACATACGAACATGAAGCGAAATCAAGCTTTCGGATATCTGGGTCTACAGGGTATAATCAATCTTGATCCCCGATGTTTTTCCTGCAAAGCTAACATCCTGGTGAACAGGTTTGCTGAAGAAAGTGAGAGCTTATCTCTCTTCTGTAATTTTATACAGCCAATCTAAAACGCGGGGCATATTTATATTACCAATCCGCTCTAAAAGGGTTACACAAATGAAGTGGATGCCCCAATGGGCCAATGAGTGGAGTGAAGAGCAATTCTTTGATCAGCAGTACATTGCAAAAAAGTTGGCGATTCCTCTCTGCCAACCTACATGCTTCAATTGGATGTCCTGGATTTTACCAAAATTATATACACCATATTAGCCAAACCTGCCTGGTTTTGCACGGCCTGCTTTTATTTTTACCTAACTGTCAATCGTTGAGTTCGGCGGTTCTCAACCTGGGGTACATGTACCCCTGGGGTACCTTTGCTGGTCTCTGGGGGTACCTGTGGCAAAAATGCGTAATGGCGGATGTTGTGTTATATCTGCAAAAATACTAATTTTAGGCTCTTTTTTACAAAAAGATCTAATTATATTTGACCTTGAAACGGAAGTCTATTTCGTTCAAATGACGGAGCCCCTTCATAGCTTTGTGAAGAAAGCAACAGTCTAGTAGTGATTTCAAACCCCTCCAAAAGAAGTGCTTACCTCCAATACATTTTAGAACTAAATCTTTAACATGCATGTCTGTTGAGCAAATTTGTTGTCCTGAAGCAAAATTCTTAAAAGGGTTTTGGTCACCGTGAGATTTTACAAACACCATTCAAAACCCCGAAAAATCCCTAGCGTAAATCACTTTACCGCATCATAAAATTACCGGGGTAGAGGTGAAACACAAGCTAATAACTTAATAATAACAAACTTTGCGGTAATATCAAGTTTTGTTATTTTTATGATATTCGCGAATAACATAAAATAATATCCCAACAACACATTTTTATGATAGCTAAATATGTTATTTATGTTATGTTTATGTTATGTTGTTATAAAGAGGAGTAGAACAACAAATAACAATCAAATTTTGCTATCATAACCAAATTTGTTGGGCTGGTCACGTTGTTCGTATGCCGGAAGAACGTCAAGCGAAGATAATATTTAGTAGAGAACCGAGGCCGGAAGAGGCCGCAGGCTTAGTGGAAGGCCGCTTACACGATGGTTTTTTGCAGTTGAAGAGGACCTGAGGGCGCTCAATGTTCAGGGCGACTGGAAGCGATTGGCCCAGGATCGAGTCCAGTGGAGAAGGATACTCCATTCGGCGTAGGTTCATCGAAGAACTGTAGCCCATCAAGTATTAAGTAAGTAACCAAATTTGTTGTTAATTTATCATTTGGAACTTAAACATATGCATAATAAATGATTTTGATACATATTTTCTTTTCTCAAATATTTTGCCATTGGATTGTTATTTTAATAGCAAAATGAGTTATTTTTGAGCTATTTGCTATAGCAAAGTGTGTATTTTTAGTAACGTAAGTAAATCGTAAGTAAATTGATGAATATATTTTAATATTTTTCAACATATACTGTTATTGACAAACGTTCTATATTGTCGAATAGAGCTCCCTATTATTCACCCTACCCACTAACAATAATTTTCCTTCCTCAGACATCTATGGAGGTAGTATGGGTTCCCTGCATCTTCACTAGTAGATGTTGAACTAACATTCCTTCCCTTCCTTCCGTGGTTGTAAAGACGTGGCCAGGTCTACAACTGCTACTACACAGGAAAAGGTACTAATCCCAAGTACCAATTTGCGACAATATACAGTAGATTTCTCAATTGAGCATTGTATAGCCACCCACGATTTGTACAATCACATATGCTATGCTATGCTATGCTAATAATGAAGAAATGACAAAACAAGTTGAAAAATATTTTTTGGGATGTGCTAGATCATCCAAACTATCCTGGAGTACAGAACTTACGATCAACAGTTCAGGGTTGAAATATGTCAAAGTCAATACAGTGAAAAACATGGATCTCAGCATATTCTCCGGTCAGTATAAACGCCGCCGTGGTGAGTGCGACTGTAGGGCAGCCAAAAAATCATTCCAGCACCAACCATTCAACCCAACACAAGTCGCTCTGACAGGCTGCTCAGTTCGTGCGTTACCGCATGAATGTGAGTGGCCCATTTAAACGCGTGGTGAATTTTTGTCATTTGCTGGGTGAATGTGTACATTTTACTGTGGTGAATTTCATATTCGTGGCGCACTGGGTGATGTGAGTTCTGTTGTTTACTCCTCTCCCTCTTCGGGAAGGTGAGATCGATTTCAAGGAAGGAAGAAAATAAAAAAATGAAATTAAAAAACATCACCTTCATCCAGTGCTGCCGAATATTTACAAGCCTGCTACAGTTACCATGCTAACTTTTTTCATCACTCCACCACTAGCTTTTTTGTCATTCCAAGCTTGGATATGCATTCAACTATGTTCATAACATATTTGTGAAGATCTTGGGACATAGTTAGATAGTTTTGGAATATCCTGGGATATCCATACCATCCTTGAGGCCATAACATGTATTCTACATCCACGGCACTAGCTTTTTTCGTCACTAGAAGCTTGGATACGTATTCAATCATGTCCACAACATATTCCAGAACACCAGCAGACACGCCAATATTGTTTTGGTATATCCTGGGTCATCCAAACCATTCTTGAGTCCAGAACTCCAAAACTGTCATAATTCACATATAGTTTATACTGCTTCTATGATAGCTTTCTATTTCCGAAAAGGCGAAATATAGTGCTAATAATTTGGATGACTCAGAATGTCCCGAATGTAGTTGAATACATATTGAAGCTTTGAGTACAGAATAAAAAAATTACTTGCAGCGATCTACAGTCCCGAACTCAAGGACAGTGTGGATTACCCAGAATATCCCAAAATTATCTAATGATATCTGTTGATCTCCTAGGAGATGTAATGGAAAAAATTGAATGCCTATTGAATCCTTGAGTACCAAAAATAGCTTCTAACTAGCCGAAGATCTTCTGATGAACTAATATTATATGAAGAATCACAAAAATAAAGAATAAAACAAGTATTACCGAACAAATATTTTAAATAGATATTCATCTCAAGTCCCGGACTCGAGAATAGTTTGGATAACCAGAATATTCCTGAACTACCTTGCGGTGTTTTTCTCACCTGTAATGAACACTGTTGAATACTCAAATAAACTTTGAGTAACGAATAAAAGCTTTTTTGCAGCTGTAGATTTCAAGTCCTGAACTCAAGGATAGTTTGGATGGCCTAGGACGTCCAAGGAAGATTAAAAATAGTTTATTGTATATCACGGTAACTCTACGGATACGTTTGAATAAAAATCTTATTTTGAAACAATCTGCTGCCAATACAGTTAATATTTTATTTTTTCCTAACTTCACTGTGTTCATGAAGTTCTAGGACATCGTAAGGCCTTGATCGCCCATAAATGATATTTTTCGCTGATAGTGGAGTTAATTTCAAGCAATTTCACTGGTTCACTTTTATCCATCGTGTGATTTTATACACCCATTTTTCTGTTGGGGTCATATATGACCCCGTGGGTCTGAAGCCATTGGAAACCATTATTTTATAGGTCAAATGTCCGAATTCTTCTAGCCACATCGGTTTGTGAATTAAAACCAATAAGGCAATCGATGCATACTTGACTTCTCTTGGTTTAAAAAATAACTAGCCCAAACCGGGTCTCGTCTTGGAATCAGTCATTTTGGAATTACTTTGGAACTACTTCGGAATTACTTTGCGCTACTTCGGAGCTACTTTGGAACTATTTTGAAACTAATTCGGAACTACTTTGAAACTATTTTGAGGATATTGGAACTACTTCGGACTACTTTTCAACTTTTTAATTATTTCGGAACTACTTTTTAACAACTTTGAAACTACTTTTTAACTATTTTGGAACTACTTCGGAACTTTTTTTTACATTTTTGGAACTAATTCGGAATTGTTTTGGAAGTACTTTGAAACTATTATTAAACTTCGGAACTACTTTTTTTTACTATTTTGGAAATACTTCAGAACTACTTAAGAACTACTTCGGAACTACTTCGGAACTATTTCAGAACTATTTTGGAAGTACTTCGAAACTACTTTGGAAGTACTTCAGAACTAGTTCGGCACTAATTTAAAACTACTTCCGAACTTGATACTATTTTGATACTATTTTGGAACTACTTTGGAACTGCTTTGGAACTTTTTCTGAATTACTTTGGGACTACTTCGGAACTATTTTGGAACTCTTTTGACACTTCTTCCGAACTACTTTGGAACTATTTTGAGAATTTTGGTTCTACTTCGGACCTACTTTGGACCTACTAACCTACTACTTTTTAACTATTTCGGAATTACTTCGGAACTTCTTTGTAACAATTTTGGAACTAATTCAGAACTACTACGGAACTACTTTGGAACTTTTTGGAACTACTTCGGAACTATATTTTTACTATTTTGGAACTACTTCGGAACTAATGTGGAACTATTTTGGAACTACTTCGGAACTATTTTGTAACTACTTCGGAACTACTTTGGAACTGTGTTGGAGCTACTTTGAGTAGTTCTTTTCGAATCGATTCATATAATAGTCGCTGCAACCAAATCAGTCAGAATTGTGCTGCTATGGTATTTAGAATAAAACCAAAATGGCGTAGAAAAAAATAATCGTAAATTTTTTTTTCTTAGTAGTGTCCAGATTGCAGTGTATGGACGGTCGGTAGGAAACAAATTACCTATCTTGAGTCAAAATTTCGTTCATATAAAAAAGGATGATTATTTTTGCAAATGTTTAGAATTCAATTTGGAATTTGTGCGGTCTATTTCCGCCGAACGAGCTATCCTTTGGTTGATCGCTTAGGTGCTGCCTTATTGAGCATGCAACTTCGTTGGTTGCCCGACGAACAAAGAGCAAAGTCATGGCCTACTATTCTATAGTCAATGTTAGCAACCGAACCGTTATACGGATGATATTAGCATATCTGTCATCAATGCACGCTGGAAGTGGAATGTCCAATTTCTAATATATTACAACCTCACATTCCCCTTCTTCTCTCACAAAAAAAGGAAAAAAGGCAATACCTTGGGATTTTCATTAACAAGTATTTACATCGCATTTTGACGTAGGACTACGTCTGTGTTTTCTATATTGGGGTACACTTTACGATTGCGAAAATCTGGGACCGTCACGAAAATATGATAGACTTTAAACTTTAATATCTAAGCCGTTTCTCGATGGATTTTCAATTTTTTTGGACCATTCGATCAAGGATGAGTCAACGCTTCTTTGTATTAATTTGAAAATACTGATTTTTAACTATTTATTATCGATAATTGATAAAAAGTTTAGAAATAGGTAAACTAACCAATCACGTACATGCATCACTAGCACAGACATCAAAAATCAATCACTTGCGGGTTTGGATCTAATCCTCAGTTGGAACAAGATTTAACGCATAGCAGACGCATCAAAGCGATCTTAGCGGAGAGAACACAGCATCACGGAGACGCTAATAACATTTTCAAAGAAAATCCATCGCATTGGTGGTGGTGCTCGATGTGTTGCTGCAGATCATTCAACCTAAACGAACCAGAATTTCATATGAAGAAAAGGTTGACCATAAAAATAGCACTGTGGCGATCCCGCACCGCCAGTGCCGATGCTGAAAATTCATTACAAATTGTGGTGTCAGTTAGTTGGAAAGGAACATTGGGAAAAGAAAATTGGTTCTTCTCAGGACCAACATTTTATAAAAAGAAAGAGTTAATTGCGAAAATGGACTGTTTCGGTGGCATCGGGTTTGGCGTGGTAGCTTGGTTGCTGTTAGTGATCCCATCCATTAAAATTTTCTACATCATCTCCCTCCTACGCGCTATCATATTCGCTATTTACGATTGAGTTTTGAACTTTGAAGAAAGTTTATTTCGAATTAACTTTCTTTTGTATAAAATCCATGAAGACGCCACCTTTGTGAAAACTATCTACCTACAGCAACTACCCATTAGTGAACGTCGCTTGGACAGACAGATTTCAAGAGATAATGTTTGGTAATATGAAGAAACTTCGTCTTGAGTCAAATTTCTGTTATCATTCCTCGCAACAATACGCATCTTAGATAAACAACATCTCATAACCAAATTCAGAATCTTTCGAGAATGTTTCATTGGATTCTTAGAATTCATAATTCTCCGAACGGTCCTTTGTCTGTGGAAACCCGATCGAAATGGCTCGCGCGCGCGGAAAAGCGGCTTTCTTATATCTAATGAAGTAATCCTATTAGCTCCGCCCCTTCATTAATCGTTAAGAGTGCACATTATATTTACACCATATCAGCTCACAAAGGGGCGGGGCTAACGGGTTTAATTTATTAAATACAAGAAAGCTGCTGTTCAGCGCGCGCGAGCCATTTTGATCGAGATTCCACAGAAGGCGGTTCGACATTCGATGCAGCGAAGCGGACACAGCAGCACGAAGTGGGTGGCAGTGTGGCAATGCTGCAAATTTGCACAAGCGATTGGATGCAGTTAGTTATTGGAATGGGAATTGGAAAAAGAAAATTGGTTCTTCTCAGGACCAACATTTTACGAAAAGGAAGAGTTAATTGCGAAAATGGACTGTGTCGGTGGCATTGGGTTTGGCGTGGTAGCTTGGTTGCTGTTAGTGATCCCATTCATTAAAATTCACTACATCATCTCCCTCCGACGCGCTATCAAATTCACTATTTACGATTGATCTCATAACCAAATTCAGAATCTTGCGAGAAAATTTAATAGGATTCTTAGAATTTGTCATTCTCCGAACGGTCCGTTGTCTGCGGAATCCCGATCGAAATGGCTCGCGCGCGGAAAAGCGCCGTTCTTATATCTCATGAAGTAATTTAATTAGCCCCGCCCCTTCCTTAATCGTTATGAGTGCACATTATATTTACACCATAACAGCTCACAAAGGGGCGGGGCTCATGGGTTAAATTTATTAAAGACAAGAAAGCTGCTGCTCGATGCGCGAGCCCTTTTTTTATCAGAATTCCACTGAAGGCAGTCCGACATTCGATGCACCGAAACGGACACAGCAGCACGAAGTGGGTGGCAGTGTGGCAATGCTGCAAATTTACACAAGCGATTGGATGCAGTTAGTTATTGGAATGGGAATTGGGAAAAGAAAATTGGTTCTTCTCAGGACCAACATTTTACGAAAAGGAAGAGTTAATTGCGAAAATGGACTGTTTCGGTGGCATTGGGTTTGGCGTGGTAGCTTGGTTGCTGTTAGTGATCCCATTCATTAAAATTCACTACATCATCTCCCTCCGACGCGCTATCAAATTCGCTATTTACGATTGAGTTGTGCACTTTGAAGAAAGATTATTTCGGATAGTCGGATCAACCTTTTTTTGTATAAAATCAATGAAGACGCCACCTCAGTGGAAACTTTCTACAGCAACCACCCATCGGTGAACGTCGCTCGGACAGACAGATGTCAAGAGATAATGTTTGGTAATATGGAGAAACTTCGTCTTGAGTGAAATTTCTGCTGTTATTCCTCGTAACAATATACATCTAAGATAAACAACATCTCATAACCAAATTCATAATCGAGGAAATTTCATAGGATTTTTAGAATTTGTCATTCTCCGAACGGTCCGTTGTCTGCGAAATCCAGATCGAAATGGCTCGCGCGCGCTGAAAAGCAGCTTTCTTATATCTAATGAAGTAATTCCATTAGCCCCGCCCCTTCATTAATCGTTATGAGTGCACATTATATTTACACCCATATCAGATCACAAAGGGGCGGGGCTAACGGACTTAATTTATTAAATACAAGAAAGCTGCTGTTCAGCGCGCGCGAGCCATTTTGATCGGAATTCCACAGAGAGCGGTTCGACATTCAATGCAGTGGAGCGGACACAGCAGCACTGAGTGGGTGGCAATGCTGAAAATTTATTTCAACTTATGGAGGCTTAACGAAAAATCATCAAGTGGCGGTCGTACAGTTGCAGTAGTTATTGGACAGAAGGGGCATTGGGAAAAGAAAATTGGTTCTTATCAGGACCAACATTTTATGGAAAGAAAGAGTTATTGCGAAAATGGACTGTTTCGGTGGCATCGGGTTTAGCGTTGTAGCTTGGTTGTTGTTAGTGATCCCATCCATTCAAATTTATTGCATCATCTCCCTCCGACGCGCTATCAAATTCGCTATTTACGATTGAGTTTTGCACTTTGAAGAAAGTTTATTTCGGATAGTCGGATCAACCTTTGTATAAAATGGTGGCTTTTGTATAAAATCAATGAAGACGCCACCTCAGTGGAAACTTTACACATCAACCACCCATCGGTGAACGTCGCTCGGACAGACAGATGCCGAAAGCTAATGTTTTGCAATATGAAGAAACTGTTGTCGTTCCTCGCAACAATACGCATCTAAGATAAACTACATCTCATAACCAAATTCAGAATCGATAAAATTACATAGGATTCTTAGAATTTGTTATTCTTCGAACGGTCCGTTCTCTGCAGAATCTCGATCGAGATGGCTCGCGCGCGCCGAAAAGCAGCTTTCTTATATCTAATGAAGTAATTCACACCCATATCAGCTCACAAAGGGGCGGGGCTAACGGGCTTAATTTATCAAATACAAGAAAGCTGCTGTTCGGCGCGCGCGAGTCGTTTTGATCGGGATTCCACAGAGAGCGGTTCGACATTCAATGCAGCGGAGCGGACACAGCAGCACTGAGTGGGTGGCAATGCTGAAAATTTATTTAAATTTTTGGAGGCTTAGCGAAAAATCATCAAGGGGCGGTCGGACAGTTGCAACGCAAGGTGTCGACAAGCGATTGGATGCAGTTAGTTATTGGACAGAAGGCGCATTGGGAAAAGAAAATTGGTTCTTCTCAGGACCAACATTTTATGGAAAGAAAGAGTTAATTGCGAAAATGGGCTGTTTCGGTGGCATCGGGTTTGGCGTGGTACCTTGGTTGCTGTTAGTGATTCCATCCATTCAAATTTACTGCATCATCTCCCTCCGGCGCGCTATCAAATTCGCTATTTACGATTGAGTTTTGTACTTGAAAGAAAGTTTATTTCGGATAGTCGGATCAACCTTCGTTTGTATAAAATCAATGAAGACGCCACCTCTGTGGAAACTATCTACAGCAACCACCCATTAGTGAACGTCGCTCGGACAGACAGATGCCAAGAGATAATGTTTGGTAATATGAAGAAACTTCGTCTTGAGTCAAATTTATGTTGTTACTCTTCACAACAATACGCATCTTAGATAACCAACAGCTCATAACCAAATTCAGAATCTTGCGAGAAAATTTCATGAGATTCTTAGAATTTGTCATTCTCCGAAAGGTCCGTTGTCTGCTGCGGAATCCCGATCAAAATGGCTCACGCGCGTCTAAAAGCAGCTTTCTTATATCTAATGAAGTAATTCCATTAGCCCCGCCCCTTCATTAATCGTTATGAGTGCACATTATATTTACACCCATATTAGATCACAAAGGGGCGGGGCTAACGGGCTTAATTTATTAAATACAAGAAAGCTGCTGTTCGGCGCGCGCGAGCCGTTTTGATTGGGATTCCACAAAGAGCGGTTCGACATTCGATGCAGCGGAGCGGACACAGCAGCACGAAGGCGGTCGGCGGTCGGCGGTCGGACGTTTGGATGCAGTTAGTTATTGGAAAGACGCATTGGGAAAAGAAAATTGGTTCTTCTCAGGACCAGCATTTTATGGAAAGAAAGAGTTAATTGCGAAAATGGATTGTTTCGGAGGCATCGGGTTTAGCGTGGTAGCTTGGTTGCTGTTAGTTATTCCACCCATTCAAATTAATTGAATCATCTCCCTCCGCCGCGCTATCAACTTTGCTAGTAACGATTGAGTTTTGCACTTTAAAGACATCGGATTGTCGGATCAACCTTCTTTTGTATGCATAAAGACTTTTTGGAGGACACCATCCTCAAAAATGCCCGAAATAAAGGAGAAATAAGAAGAATCAGAAGTGGCGTGAAACCAAACACAAATATATTTATATGCAACGTTTGGTCTTCACCCGCGATGTAAGCGTTCATGGCAAAGTAAGGATTGTGATGTCCCCGACTGAAAGCCAGTCGAGTGGCTTCAGCGGCCAATGAGTCATGTTAATTCCACGGTTAGAGACTGAAAGTCCATCCAACTGGGAACAACTATTCGACTTCTTGATTCAGTTGGCCTCCGAGCAGTTTGCTCAATGTTAATAAAACGACACAAATTATTATGGCAAATACTATCAATTTCGAATAGCTACGTAGTCCTACGTCACCTTTGCATACAACCCGATTGGGCTGCACCTTTGAGTTTTTTTATTTTCAAATTACAGCCAAGTTCAACTTTACAACCCAGTATCCAATATCCGTACTCAAGTTTTAATTTAAATATTTCAATCCTACGTTTAATACGATTTTCCAATCCGATACTCAAATCCAATGTATGGAGCCGAAATGCAAATCCAATGTTCCCATTTTATGAACAATGTTCTAATCACTTGCCAGCATTAAGAATGGTTTCATGATGGATTGCCAAAGTCAAACATTCATATAAAATATTCAAGTTTTTCCTTCAATCTTTTTATCTTCAATGACTCTGCATTGAAACTGTTTCTTGGTCTACTATTTACGTGCGCTATAGCATTTTCGCAGTATCAATTGAAAGTTTTATTTATGCCTACCATTGCGTAATTATGTATCTTGTATTAGTATTATTTTTTTATAATCATATCCAATTTTTACAACTCATATTCTAATCCAAGTCCATCTTTTAAATACAAACTCTAGCTAGTTGATGCTTATCTAATATTAATTTCAATATTTGCAACCAAGCCCATTTCAGTTTTCAAATCTAATAATCATATTACCTCACCCATTATCAAAATCAAATGTTTCATGTAGGACAAATATCAAAAACAATCCAAATTAAAAAAATTCAATTCAAAATCCACATACAAATACGCAAATGCATATTTACTAAACAAATTAATCCAACCTTTTTTTCTGAGCCTTCTGAACTGTCAACTATTTCATGTTCATGATCCTCCAGCTGTATTCCTTCTTATTTTTTTGCAAATATATCCAGCATTGCAATCCCTGGCGGCGCCAGCTATTGTTATTTGGTGGGGCACCACTCAGCGCAACAATAGCCTATGAGAACAATGGTGTGATTGCATCGTGTGGTGCCCCACCTCTGTCTCCGCCAGTGATTGCAATCCAAACCCAATAGATCCGGCAGACCATTTCCTATACAATTTGATGTCCTTCCAATGGGAAACCCACTCTTACACAATACCCTCGGAATTCAAATTTGAATCGTTGCATTTTGCTGGGGGAATTCTTGGAGGCATTTCAAGGGGAATTCCTGGAGGGTTTCCCGGAGGATTTTTTGGAGGAATTTTAGAAATATTTTCCGAGTGATTTTTTGAATTTTTGGAGGAAGCCCTGGAAGAACTTCCGGAGGAATTTCTGGAGGAACTTCCGAAAATTTCTGAAGGATTCTTTATAAAAACTTCGGAAGTTAATGTTTGAGGAATTTCTGGGGGAATTCCTGAAGGTACTTGCAGAAGAATTACTAAAAAAACTTCCGGAGGAATGCTTGGAAAACTTCAGAAGGAATTCCGAGAGGAACTTCCGGAGGAAATTCTGTAGGAACTTCCGGAAGAATTCCTGGAGGAGCTTCCGAAGCAATTCATGGAGAAATTTCCGGAGCAATTCCTGGATGAACTTCCAGAGCAATCCTTGGAGTATCTTCGGGAGCATTTCCTGGAGGAAATTTTGGAGTTTCTGAAAGAACTTCGTGAGGAATTCTTAGTGGATTTTTCGGAGGATTTTTCGAATGATTTTTGTAATAACTTCCGAAGGAATTCCTGTAGAAACTTCTAAAGGAAATTTTGTGAGTAATTTTTAGAAATATTCCTGAAGGAACTTCCAGAGGAATTCTTGGAGAAACTTCCCGAGGTATTCTTGAAGGAATTTCCGAAGAAATTTTTAAATAAACTATTTATAATTCATGTGGAAATTTCTGAAGGATATCCTGTAGAAACTTCCGGAGGAAATTTTGTAGGCATTTCTAAAGGAATTCCTGGTTGCACTTCCAGAGTAATTCTTAGAGGAACTTCTAGAATTTACGGAGAAACTTCTGGATAAACTCTCGGAGGAATTTCTGAAGGATTTTGTGGAGAATCTCCTGGAGAAACTGCCGAAGAAATTTCTGGAGAAAGCTTCTGAAGAATATCTTGCGATACTTCCGGAGGAAGTCTACGAGGATTTTAGGAAGTAATTTCTGAAGGATCTTGCGGAGGAATTTCTCAAGAAATTCCTGGAATGACTTTTGGGGAAACTTGCCTAGAAATTACCGGAATCAATCACAATTTTTAATTAACATCCATCCACCAATGTCCAAAAATTCAGTTTTAATTCTCCTTCAAATTTTATGAATACTTTAATAACTTGCCTAAATATATATAAGCTTATAAGCTCAAAATCTCGAGCGCCAGAGATACATATATCCATTCCGTAATAACTTATTTGGAACCCATCAGCGACAAGAAAATGTTAACTGCTCAACTGTCAAAAACCGTATGCATTGTGGGCTGCTTATGCGTTATGCGTACGTTTTGTATTTTAGTACAAAACGTATCAAACGGATTACAAAACGCAAACTCAAACGCAAACGCAACGTATCCATTGTGCTCCGGCCTTTATACGGACGATATTTGCATATCTGTCATCAATGCGCGATGGGAGTGGATTGCCCAATTTCTAATATACACCACCTTCCCAAAATTATACAAATATTTTTATTCGAAAATTTTACTGATTTGGCGATAGTTACCCATACAATACTAAGGAAAAACTAAGTATTCAAAGTGTTTTTTTGTGACAAAGTCTACATGTCCAGAAAGTTTCATTGAACTCTGAGAGGGTGCTGTCGACATTTGTTCGAGCTGGTGAGAAATCCCTCAATGAAAGTATACCAAGCCAATATGGCATACATTTGAAAGTTAATCCGAATTATTGAGCTGCAGCGAACAACATTTGGGTACAGCAAATCCTGGGTTACGCGTACCATTGCATCGGTACATCGCGTACCTGAAGCGATAGAATAGACCCCATATCGCAGTCTTGAGCCTCTTACCCAGCAATTCCCACCCCTTCCTCCTCGTGGAGCCGGCCGGGATACGAGCAACCTTAGGGAAGATCGGGTAACCTCGGTGTGAACTATGGTTGTATCTCTTATGCATATAAAAAGGATATTGTAAACATACCGATACTTACTGGAATACCCGATTCTGTGATTGAGGGAAGAATCCAAAAATATTTAACTGGATTCCATTACTCCGAGGACAATAATACAATAATAATTGTTAGTAGATTCTGAATACTACAAAACTTCAAACCACACCTTTGTAATTGTTGCAAAAATCTGAATTTTCGAAAAAAAAAAGCTCGACTTTTAGAAGTTCTCTGGAACTAGATCAAACCGTATAATCCAGGATATCACAAATACTTTTGGAATAAAATGAAAATAGTCATGTATTTCTTTCGATATTGAACCACATGATTTCTGAGCCACAATCTGATAGAATATTATGAAGTCTGATACTTAATTGATGTTTAATTTCTGGG
>NW_026942596.1:0-11870 GCF_024139115.2 Armigeres subalbatus
CCAATGATCAATTCTTGAAAGAATCATTTTCTCCAATAATTTCCTCATGCACGATAACATGGCAATCGGTCAGGTATGAATTGCTTCTGATTAGACGCTGGTTTTGGGCTTTTGAATAGCTAGCCACTTTGACCTGTCTCCATTCTGGTGGCACAATGATATTCCTCCATGAAACAGTTGTACAAGGCTATGGGTCAAGTAATCATCTTTTTTGGCGATAGTCTGGGAGGTTTTTAAGAAGATTGAATTTGATGTTATCGCATCCCGGAGCAGAGTTATTTGATGAAAAGAAGAGACATAGAAGAGTTTAGCATTGAGAATGGTCCACCAAAGAATCCAGGATCGATGACTGATTCTCGAAATAGCGGTTCTGCTGGTACTGGGGTCTCTGGACAGACCTTTTTTGCGAAGTTAGATATCCATCGATTAGGAGATATTCCTTCACTCTCGTTAATTGGAAGTGCGGTTCCACGTATTTGAGCCGTTTTCAAGAATATTTGTCATTAAGGGTTTCTCGTGATGGTCCTTCGACAAAAAACGCGTCGCCAGTAGCTACGTTTTTTAGCCTTGAGAAAATTTTCAGCTTTCTTTCAAACCCTCAAGTACTCTTCAAATAGCTCAGACCTTCCGTGTTTACGAAAAGCCTTGAAGGCCTCAGATTTCTCAGAATACAACTTAGTACATTCATCATCCCATCCAGGAGTGGCTGGTCTTCTTTACTGACAGATGTACTTGGAACGCGTCGTTTCTGAGAAACTTCTAGTGCGCATTTATGAATCAATTCGGAGAGGAATCGATATTCATCCGGTGGTGGAAGAATATCAGTTGATTCAATACCAATTTAGTACCGCCGATGCAAATTTTTGCCAGTCAATATTTTCGTGAGGTCGAGAAAGGAACATTAACTGGCACTGATCGCTGATAACCGCTTTTTGATTGTGGTGACTATCGTGGCATGTGGTCACTACCATGGGGGAATCTTGGATTACCTTCCACGGTGCAATCTAATGATAGTGAATTAGAGCAAAGAACGAGATCTATTCGACTTTCCTGACCTTGGAGGGTCCCTATTCGGGAGAGTTACTTCGCCTGTGTTCATCATTCCAATAATAAATTCCAAGTTGAAATCGTCGCACAAATCATAGAAATAGGCTCTGTTATCGTCTCTAGTTTCGCCTCACTGCAATACCATGTGCATTCATATCACCCAGTATTAGAACTGGGGATGATAAAAGAGACTGCGCTCCAAAGATGCCGACGATTAAGTGAGGCATTTGGGGAATATACACTGAAGCTATGCAAAGGTCTTTATTCTTTACATTTACTTGGCAAGCGACGATTTCTAAACCATTAACAGTCGGAATGGGAATTCTGTAGAAAGTGTGACATTTTTGATTCCCAAAAGAACGCCACCATAATGATCATTCCGATCTTGGCGAATAATGTTAAAATCGTGGAAGTTGATTTCATCTTCAGAAGAAAGCCATGTTTCACAGAGAACAAATATATCGCAATCGGAGTTGCGAATTAAAAACTTAAACACGTCCAATTTACGTTTCAGACTATGACAGTTCCACTGCAGCACAGTGATTGTATCTTGTATGGCCGTATTATCCATCGAAAGATACAAGTCCTGCAAGAAGGGCCATGAAACAGTCAATTTGCTTCAGATAACTTTCAACTGTTGGAATAAAGAGGTCAATGATTGGCCTCAATGAATTCGGAATATTGAATAGAGTTCAAAATACGATCCACAAGGTCCTTAAAGGATATCAATCCTCGCTTGGACGAGATTCTTTTCTTGGAAGTGTGCGAGTAGCAGTTTTCTGCTCAGAGATATTCCTTGACTGATGTTTCTTTGTAACATCAGTTTTGAGCAATGGCGGGAATGTCATACTGCAACATGGGTCAAAAGGAGCAGTATAGACAGGGATTGCTTCAGAATTTTAAATAATCCCCCATTACCATCAGATTTCGGCAAGCTTCTGGGATGATTTTTGTTTTCTTACGGCGCAATCCTGGGAAGACGGTTTCTTCCTCTTTTCGGGTACGTGTACCTGCGCAGAATCATCCATATCGGCTACGTCAGAGTCCGATTCGTCAATGGAAATGACATCATAAAATCACTAACTTGAACGGCAGCTGAAATAGCAGCCGATGCGTTGGCTTTGTTGCGGATGTGTCTTGCGACTTCACCATTTCTGCATACGACTGCTTGGAGCGCTGTACCAACGAACGCTTCACTTTTGGGTGCGCTTTCTGTACACTGGGCATTCTTGCAAACCATGGGGAGGTCCAGACCACAATAAGCACATTTTGTAGCTTGTTGTTGGCATGACTCCTTCCTATGCTTCTCAAAACATTTGCCAGCAACGGGGCTTGTTGTCGCAGAACTCGGCAGTGTGCCCCAACTGTTTGCAGTTGGTACAATTGAAAACTCTGGGTACAAAAGACGCACCGGAAACAACATATTTCGATATCTACATATTTTAGGAGTATCGAACCGGCGAACGTAACCCGAAGTGAACCTGACTTGGAATACACTTTTTACCATCTATCATGGCAGCTGAATGCAACTCCTTGCAATCCAGAATATCCACAGTAGATTGCAGGGCATTCTTTAAACGACCTTTTCCTGCAAGTACATCCTTGCAAGTCAGGCTCGCTGCGTTTATCACGCCTTCAATTTCGACCTCCGCGAGGGCAACATAAAACCAAATATTCTACACTATACAGTTGGTCTTTGCGATAGCATTGCATCCTGATATGTAGGTGCGGTTACACGTAGTTTGTTCCTATTAATCTGATGAAAATCAGTTTTCGAAACGACGCGTCAAGTCACGTTGATTCCTAAAAATCAATACTTTTCACTTTCTGCCGAAAGTAAACAACCCAAGGCCCAGGCGAAGAAGCCTGGTAGAATCATGCGAACGACATTGTCTTTAGGAGGCGTTTCGCCTCCGTTTTCTTCGTCCATGTAATATAAACCCAAAATCCCCAAAATAATTAAAAAAGAAAAAAAGTAAGCAAATAATACTAATAATAATTAACTAATAATAACAATAACGACATAAACACAAAAAAAAAACAAATTCAATAATAATATTTCAGGCAAACTTTTTTGCTTTTTGTCCCACTGTTATCCACCGATATCAACCGTGCCCAACTATAGGCAGAGCACAAAACGGCACCACTGAAGTGTGGTTGAATCGACTACAGCGGAACAATGAAATTTTTCACTTAGCCTGTTTACTGCCTACTCTCCCGAGTAGGTAGCTTTTGATGACGACGCTTGCTGCTGGTTGTCGTCACAGTAGCTTTGGCTTCAGCAAATGGCACTAATTAACGGGACTGTAATGACTTTGTCAATACAGCCCGCTTCCCTGATAGTCGGCTGGAAAGATCACCTTGCAGCTGCACTTTCGCACTAGTAGGAATGACTATTGTGTGATATAAAAAACAGCCCTTTGATGCACAAGGGTAAAAAAAAACTCTACAAGATTAAAGTAAGCCGCGTGATGAGACACGGATGTATTAAAACGTCCGGCTCGACCAGAAACTCGACAAGGAATGAAAATGATGGTATGCTGAATATGAGAATATGCATAGAGGGATTTCATTAACGACGGCAACTACTTTCATCAAAGTTGAAATTTATTGTGCCACCAAACTAGCGTCAGACCCACTCCAAAAAATTATTCATCTTGATCCGAATAGGCCCGTTGGTTATTCTGGCCATCAGTCAATACACTCCGGAATAGACTAACGCAAAATGAACTCCCCCAAGAAATTATGACGTTTGAGCGGGTCGCATAATGAACGCAAAATGAACTTTTGTTCGAGAAGACGACCCGCTCAAATGTCAAAATCCATCAGGTGAGTGAATTTGATGAACTCCTGCACAGGTCTATTGTTTTTTTTCTTGATACGACTTGGACCAATCCCTATTCTCACAATCAACCAATTCACTCCAAAGTTGAAGTTCATTGAAAGATCAGTAGTCTTTGCAAACAACAGACCAAGTCACTCTGGGGTTGGATTATTCGTCATCCGAAGGTCATCCAATCCATTCCATAAAAGGGTTCTTCTTGATTTAAATAGGCTCGATAGCAATCAAACCACGGACTAGCTCAATTGAGAGCTATTTTATTGACCTAATTAAATCCTATTTTGACGTAGGACTTACGTCTCTCTTCACTATACCGGGTGTCATTTCAATATTTCTAAATCGACCGCGTTACGCTGTGTTGAAAGATTTTGAATGATAATAGCGTTTGTCCCAGTGAACGGATCTCTTCAGAAAACCCCTTAATCGACAGATCTCAAGTATGCCTTTCATATTCATACTTGATATGACCCGAAAAAACTTGTTTCAATAGACCTAAAACTGTTTTCGAAGCAAAACATTGACTGCACTGAAACCTATAAATATGGGTGCCGCTTGTTCCTCGCGTCATTTGTTCGCTTGATTCTGATGGGTGCAGACGCTAGCGGATAGCTGCAACTGCGCACCAAAATAAGCCATAAAGAGGGTGACGCAATTCGTCCTTCTCATTCTGTTCAGAACTTCCAACGGGATATTATCATCATCAAGATGAACAAAACCGGGGTGCTACCCAGCACCATGAATCAGTTTTTTGACGAACATCAAGTGGAACACAGCAGCAGAAGAAGCAGCCCAGCCTAGACCACACACCGCAACAGTGCCGAGCAGAGCCCCGCAGCAGAAACGAGCCGAGACCAGCCGGTCTCAGTATTGAGGCGAGACCGGCCGGCATCAGTATTGAGCCGAGACCGGCCGGCATCAGTGTTGAGCAGAGAAAGGTGAAGAGAGAAAAAGAGAAAAAGTTACAACGTTCTAGAATGGTTTCCTGCCAGAATCTCCTTGGTCAACAAGTTTCCTCTGAAAGAGTTAATTTCCGGCCCTTATCAGGGCGAAGAGAGTTGTTTATAATTTTCGCCAATTGGTTTGGAATTCATCACTGGTTCGTCGGTCGCTGCATTAAAGGCAGTTTGCATCCCGCTGGTTCCATTGGGGAACCAGCACACGTCACACCCCAGTGCACCCAGTTTCAGTTTCTGAGTCCACTGCAACATGAAGCAACAGATGGAGATAGAAAATGTATGCCATCAAAAGCAAACGGTTCTTCTGAGAGCCACTGATACTTACTAAAGAGTTTAATATTAAAGCTTTCAATATCTTTCGCTTTAAAAATAGTACTTTTGTGCCAAATTCAATCTTCTAGAGATAAAATGTTATACGCAAGTAGCAGATTTTCAAGATTTTCGTGGCCAATTAACAATATACCAAAACGGAATGCTATAAATCGATTTTTTATCTATTGGATTTATTTGAATTTTGGATTTATTTGACATTTGATAGAAAATATGTAGAAAAATGACTCTTTGATACTTTCTAAAAGATTGCTGGAACATTTTGATTATTATTGTTCGACGTAGTTTTCATTGTTGGTTGAAAGAATAGATGGTGCTACAAATGGTAAATTACGCTAACAGACAGTCTGTAATTCACAACATGACATTTTCGTTTGGTCGGTCTAGGTGAAGGAGGAGCCAACAAGCGGAAGTTTACAATGGTCTTATTCATCAAAGGGATGGAGCTTCGGCTAGAAGTTGTTCTGATATAATGACAAAATCATGGCTCATGCGAGTTCAGTTCCGGCTTAAATTTTATCTTGACCAGCCGGCAGGGAACCAACATCCAACGACAGAGAGAATAATGGTGTCATCTCTAGAAGTCAAAGAATTATCTTTTTGACGTAGGACTTACGTCTCTCTTTACTATACCGGGTGTCATTTCAAAATATTCAAATCGACCGCGTTACGCTGAGTTGAAAGATTTTAAACGTTAATAGTGCTCGTCTCAGTGGACGAATTTCTGCCGTAAGCCCCTCAATCGACAGATTTCAAGTATGCCTTCCATGTCCATGCTTGATAAGATCCGAAAAACTTGTTTCAATAGGCATGAAACTGTTTTCAATGAAAAACATTGAGATCAAGGGAGCCTATAAATATGGGTACCGCATAATTCTTGCATCATTCCATTACCACGTTCTGATTGGTGCAGACACCCAGCGAATGAGCAGCCGCTGGGTCTGCCGAGAAGCCATAAAATAGCGCAACGCGATTTTCCTTTTCATTCTGACCGGGACAAGCGAAACAGCTGCATCATCGATGGAACAGCACTTTTAGTAGGGAATGAAGTCTGCACCGACCGCTTTTTCGGCTCGTCACCATCGAAACGACCATCATCATCCGAAACCTAGCCAGCATCAGCAGTCCACCCTACAGACCCGACAAAGCAGCAATGCTGAGCAGATACCGGCTGCAGCAGCAGAGTCGAGCCGAGACCGGCCGGCATCGATGATGAGCCGAGACAGGCTGAAAAAAGCCACATGATGCAGCATGTATGTCAAAAAAACAAACGGTTCTTCAGAGAGCCAATAATAGAGATCAATATCAAAGCTTTCAATACCATTCGGGATAGAAATTGTACTTGGGTGCCAAATCCAATATTCTAGTGATACAATTTTATGCGTGATTTTCATAAATAGCGTCAAAACTAACAGTGGATAATTTTTCTGATTTAAGGTCACTCCTGACGGAATCCAAGTTCCAAAGTGCTCGCGTTTTCGAGGGCAGACCACTCGATTCAGACGCGGCGTACAACTGTCATTTTAGTTGATTTAGCTTTGCTGCGTCGCAGCATGCGTGAAATAATAAAAATGACAGTTGTGCGTTGCTTCAGTATCGAGTGGTGTGCCCCCGAAAACGCGAGCACTTTTGAACTTGGATTCCGTCAGGAGTGACCTTAACCGCGAAGTGGACGAAGGACTTCGCTTGACCATGCCTAAAAAAAACATAAGATGTCCAAATCTCTCACATAATATTTGGATATTTGAGTTTAAAAAACGAACAGTGGGTAATGTCTATGACATAACCGCTAAGTGGACGTAGGACTTGACTTGACCATGCCTTTAAGATACATAATATGTCCAAATTTATCACATCAACTATTTTGGATAAATAATCGGCGTTGCATACCATTCCTTGGCAAAATCTTCTCATCAAACCGACACAGAAATCAAATCTACCTCGAACAAGAACCATCAAAAAAAACGAACAGTGGGTAATGTCTGTGACATAATCGCTAAGTGGACGTAGGACTTGACTTGACCATGCCTTTAAGATACATAATATGTTCAAATTTCTCACATCAACTATTTTGGATAAATAATCGGCGTTGCATACCATTCCTTGGCAAAATCTTCTCATCAAACCGACACAGAAATCAAATCTACCTCGAACAAAAATCATAAAAAAAAAATTCAGGAAGTATCTGGCAACCTTCTCAGGACTGCCTGAAATAAACCACAAGTTGGCTCAGCAGGGGATGTAGACTGTATCTCAGCCCTTCCACTGAAGGGCCCTCTAATCCGTACGATAGCGACTGGAGGAGAACATTATTTTTAACGCTTAGAGCCTTGAAAAAGGCTGTTTGCTTCGGCTAAGTGCAAAAAGTAAGAAAACGATCTTTTCAAATAACCGCGAATTTCTAGTGGTGGTATAAAAAAGACTGAATGCTCTGCGAGCGAATGCACTTTTCTTTTATACCTTATTTTGAATCTTCTCTGCTTCCCAATTGGTGGGCCAATCAGCTAGTGTCTTGTATCCCTTCTTTGTCAACCAAAGCGTCATCATCAACGCGTTCGAGAAGGGCTTCTTCTTTTTTACGCTTATTGCTCGCTGCTGGCGTCTATTTCCTAACGGGACTTTTCGCTTGATACAGGCCAATAAGCCGGGCAAGCGAGCTTAGAATTGCAGTTCAGGTGAGAAGTACGTGTTCTTTTCTGAGACAACATTGTTAGTAGTAGAAGGAAGGAAACACCCGGACATGGGATTTCTAGTGATAAGATTTAGAATTGGTAACATGGGACGATCATTCAGTCACGTTCGCTTTGTGTGCGGTCAGTAGCAATGTTTATCTAGATATTTCTTGATCAATGCCAAAAAATCCAACATTTGATGAAAACTCGATTGATAGTTTATTAATGTTTTAGCTGTAATCGGTGTTTTCTTTATCCAAATAAGATTATGTGAGAGATTTGGACATCTTATGAATCTTTAAAAGCATGGTCAAGCGAAGTCCTTCGTCCACTTCGCGGTTAAATCAGAAAAATAATCTACTGTTAGTTTTGACGCTATTTATGAAAATCACGCATAAAATTTTATCTCTAGAATATTGGATTTGGCACCCAAGTACAATTTCTATCCCGAAGGGTATTGAAAGCATTGATATTGATCTCTATTATTGGCTCTCTGAAGAACCGTTTGTTTTTGGACATACATGCTGCATCATGTGGCTTTTCTTCAGCCTGTCTCGGCTCAGCACCGATGCTGGCCGGTCTCGGCTCGACTCTGCTGCTGCTGCCGGTATCTGCTCAGCATTGCTGCTTTGTCGGGTCTGTAGGGTGGACTGCTGATGTGCTGGCTAGGTTTCGGATGATGATGGTCGCTTCGATGGTGAAGAGCCGAAAAAACGGTCGGTGCAGACTTCATTCCCTATTAAAAGTGCTGTTCAATCAATGATGCAGTTGCTTCGCTTGTCCCGGTCAGAATGAAAGGAAAAATCGCGTTGCGCTATTTATGGCTTCTCGGCAGACCCAGCGGCTGCTCATTCGCTGGTGTCTGCACCAATCAGAACGTGGTAATGGAATGATGCAAGAATTATGCGGTACCCATATTTATAGGTTCCCTTGATCTCAATGTTGTTCATTGAAAACAGTTTCATGCCTATTGAAACAAGTTTTTCGGGTCTTATCAAGCATGAACATGAAAGGCATACTTGAAATCTGTCGATTGAGGGGCTTACCGCAGAAATTCGTCCACTGAGACGAACGCTATTAACGTTTAAAATCTTTCAACACAGCGTAACGCGGTCGATTTTAATATTTTGAAATGACACCCGGTATAGTAAAGAGAGACGTAAGTCCTACGTCAAAAACAGGAAGTATCTGGCAACCTTCTCAGGACTGCCTGAAATAAACCACAAGTTGGCTCAGCAGGGGATGTAGACTGTATCTCAGCCCTTCCACTGAAGGGCCCTCTAATCCGTACGATAGCGACTGGAGGAGAACATTATTTTTAACGCTTAGAGCCTTGAAAAAGGCTGTTTGCTTCGGCTAAGTGCAAAAAGTAAGAAAACGATCTTTTCAAATAACCGCGAATTTCTAGTGGTGGTATAAAAAAGACTGAATGCTCTGCGAGCGAATGCACTTTTCTTTTATACCTTATTTTGAATCTTCTCTGCTTCCCAATTGGTGGGCCAATCAGCTAGTGTCTTGTATCCCGCTTCTTTGTCAACCAAAGCGTCATCATCAACGCGTTCGAGAAGGGCTTCTTCTTTTTTACGCTTATTGCTCGCTGCTGGCGTCTATTTCCTAACGGGACTTTTCGCTTGATACAGGCCAATAAGCCGGGCAAGCGAGCTTAGAATTGCAGTTCAGGTGAGAAGTACGTGTTCTTTTCTGAGACAACATTGTTAGTAGTAGAAGGAAGGAAACACCCGGACATGGGATTTCTAGTGATAAGATTTAGAATTGGTAACATGGGACGATCATTCAGTCACGTTCGCTTTGTGTGCGGTCAGTAGCAATGTTTATCTAGATATTTCTTGATCAATGCCAATAAGTCCAACATTTGATGAATTCTCGATGGATAGTTTATTAATGTTTTAGCTGTAATTGGTGTTTTCTTTATCCAAATAAGATTATGTGAGAGATTTGGACATCTTATGAATCTTTAAAGGCATGGTCAAGCGAAGTCCTTCGTCCACTTCGCGGTTAAATCAGAAAAATGATCTACTGTTAGTTTTGACGCTATTTATGAAAATCACGCATAAAATTTTATCTCTAGAATATTGGATTTGGCGCCCAAGTACAATTTCTATCGAAGGGTATTGAAAGCATTGATATTGATCTCTATTATTGGCTCTCTGAAGAACCGTTTGTTTTTGGACATACATGCTGCATCATGTGGCTTTTCTTCAGCCTGTCTCGGCTCAGCACCGATGCCGGCCGGTCTCGGCTCGACTCTGCTGCTGCTGCCGGTATCTGCTCAGCATTGCTGCTTTGTCAGGTCTGTAGGGTGGACTGCTGATGTGCTGGCTAGGTTTCGGATGATGATGGTCGCTTCGATGGTGACGAGCCGAAAAAGCGGTCGGTGCAGACTTCATTCCCTATTAAAAGTGCTGTTCAATCAATGATGCAGTTGCTTCGCTTGTCCCGGTCAGAATGAAAGGAAAAAATCGCGTTGCGCTATTTTATGGCTTCTCAGCAGACCCAGCGGCTGCTCATTCGCTGGTGTCTGCACCAATCAGAACGTGGTAATGGAATGATGCAAGAATTATGCGGTACCCATATTTATAGGTTCCCTTGAGCTCAATGTTTTTCATTGAAAACAGTTTCATGCCTATTGAAACAAGTTTTTCGGGTCTTATCAAGCATGGACATGGAAGGCATACTTGAAATCTGTCGATTGAGGGGCTTACCGCAGAAATTCGTCCACTGAGACGAACGCTATTAACGTTTAAAATCTTTCAACACAGCGTAACGCGTTCGATTTGAATATTTTGAAATGACACCCGGTATAGTAAAGAGAGACGTAAGTCCTACGTCAAAACACCGATAACAGCTCAAACATTAAAATAAACTATCAATCGATTTTTCATCAAATGTTGGTTTTTTTGGCATTGATCAACATTGTTTGATACTGACCGCACACAAAGCGAACGTGACTGAATGATCGTCCTATGTTACCAATTCTAAATCTTATCACCCGAAATCCCATGTCCGGGTGTTTCCTTCCATCTACTACTAATAATGTTGTCTCAGAAAAGAACACGTACTTCTCACCTGAACTGCAATTCTAAGCTCGCTTGCCCGGCTTATTAGCCTGTATCAAGCGAAAAGTCCCGTTAGGAAATAGACGCCAGCAGCGAGCAACAAGCGTAAAAAAGAAGAAGCCCTTCTCGAACGCGTTGATGATGATGACGCTTTGGCTGACAAAGAAGCGGGATACAAGACACTGGCTGATTGGCCCACCAATTGGGAAGCAGAGAAGATTCAAAATAAGGTATACAAAAAAAGTGCATTCGCTCGCAGAGCATTCAGTCTTTTTTATACCAACACTAGAAATTCGCGGTTATTTGAAAAGATCGTTTTCTTACTTTTTGGACATAGCCGAAGCAAACAGCCTTTTCAAGGCTCTAAGAGTTAAAATAATGTTCTCCTTCAGTCGCTATCGCACGGATTAGGAGGCCCTACATCCCTGCTGGGCCAACTTGTGGCTTATTTCAGGCAGTCCTTCAGTGGGAAGGTTGCCATTGTCGAGGCTAATATTCCGTGACCGGACAGATACTTCCTGAATTGTTTTTGATGATTCTTGTTCGAGGTTGATTTGACTTCTGTGTCGGTTTGATGAGAAGATTTTGCCAAGGAATGGTATGCAACGCCGATTATTTATCCAAAATAGTTGATGTGAGAAATTTGGACATATTATGTATCTTAAGGGCATGGTCAAGTCAAGTCCTACGTCCACTTAGCGGTTATGTCACAGACATTACCTACTGTTCGTTTTTTTTTAGGCATGGTCAAGCGAAGTCCTTCGTCCACTTTGCGGTTAAATCAGAAAAATTATCCACTGTTAGTTTTGACGCTATTTATGAAAATCAAGCATAAAATTGTATCACTAGAATATTGGATTTGGCACCCAAGTACAATTTCTATCCCGAATGGTATTGAAAGCTTTGATATTGATCTCTATTATTGGCTCTCTGAAGAACCGTTTGT
>NW_026942597.1:0-23998 GCF_024139115.2 Armigeres subalbatus
ATTTTATAAATTTATTAATTAATTATTTAAATTTGTTTTCTTTTTGTCCGAATTGAACATCGAAAAACGTTTGATCGAACATGCCATTTGACTGAAAGTGACTTAATACCGAACCGGTCATTTGGCCGAAAAAACCTTTTGCTCTAGCAGGTCGTTTGGCCGAATAAGTCAATTGGGCGATAATTTCGTTTGGTCAAATTGATCCTTTTGCAGAAAGGGCCAATTGGTCGAACAGGTCATACGTCCGTTATGCCTATCGTCCATTATGCCTAACGTACTTATGCCTAACATACTTATGTCTAACGTCGCGGACCCGTTTGCCCTAATAGGTTAACCGAACATGTTTTTAAATTTTGACCGAAAATGTCGAGAGGCCGAATATGCCGTTCGGCTAAACAGTTCATTTGGTTGAAAATGCCGTTTTGCCAAAATGGCCGTATGAGACTAATGGCCATTTCGGCCACACGGCATTTTCAGCCGAACAACTTTCTTGGCCAAATGACCTTTTCGGCCGAATGACATATTCGGCGTTTAACCATTTCTGAAAAATGACAATGACATCAGACAAAAAACTTTTGGACAGTTGGACTAATGATTTGTTCGGTTAAATTATGTGTTTGGCCAAACAACTCTCAGCCTTTTGGGCTTCGGCCGTTTGATTTCAATGACTCTTTGAATATCAACAGAAATCCTTGGGAGTTTCCTTTAAAAAATTTTTACACGATCGTGAAATTAAAAATATGTTTATTTTTAAAATTACAGCATGTTTGTTTTTTTTTGCGTTTATTTCCATGCTCCAAATATAAATGTAAATTTACATAATTTTCCTGGCTGTGTGTTGCACTGCCCACACAATCATAGTTCACACACTAATCTGGGCTATTTGGTATTTGGTTCAGTGTTGAAAGAATGATGCAATTTATAGGTAGAACAAACATTTGTAAAAATATCCTTCAATGAATAAGCCGATTACTTCATCCCTGATTTCAGCACTCTAAGCCAACAGCCATTCATTCCCTCTGTCATTCACATACGAGTGCGGTACGTTGTAAGAACAAAACAGAAGTGGGAAAAAAATCGTAATCGTATGCAAATTTCGTCGGTGGAAATATATGACTTGAAATGAAACGGGAGTGAGGCGAGCGTACAATTTATATCATTTGAATTGAGCTCCTGTTTCTTATCAATACGAGCACCGCGTTGCTGTGGCGGCGGATCGAGTCCTTGGCACCCCACGTCACCGCCATGAAAGTAGATTAGTCCCAGACACGATGTGTGCTTTGCATACGCGATTCTTTTTTTTCTCGCTCTCTATTGTGCTTTTGTTTTTACCCCCACCACCGACTCGCGGATTATCGATCCGGCTGGGCACGGGTTTCCACGGTATCGATTGCACCCCGAGTTTCTCAACACACGCTGGTGGTGGGGGGCAGAACAGAAAACCGCGTGTCTGAAGTAATTAAATTGATTTATTCATATGCGTCAACCGGCAACGATGGATTTGAGACGACGGCGACGACAAAAGTGCCGCTCACGTTGCTAATTGTGGCGGTTATTTACGACATACTTCATAAGAACTATATTTCTTTATACATATGGCGTATCAAGCGAGAGGAGAATCGTCGAAACAGTAACCCACATACCTACAATTCATTAAGGGGTTCATTTGATGTAACAAAATCGGGCGACTGTTGTGGTGGCATTTATTTAATCGGAACAATTTCCAACTGCATATTTCTAATGTGTGTACAGACCCTGTACTGTTCAAAAAATTTCTTCAGATATCGAGGGTGACTTTTGTGGTTTATTATTATCAAGAACAAAACATTGAAAAAATTGGTTTGCATGGAAGTTGTTTTATATTTCTTAATATGGATTTGTGTTGCTATAGAAGCGTGTCATTTCTGAACATCCTAATTTATGTATCACACAACAAAAATAAACTTATTTTCATAAAACACCAAACATTGTTAAAGCTTCTCGTGTGTACCTCGGTCCGTAATCACATGACCGCTAATACACTTCGAGCTACTTTTAGACTATAGGTTCCATTTTCCCCAGCTGAGAAAGTTACAAGTCGCAGACGTCCTCTCAGTGGAAAGTACTCGGGCCACGCGCGACTTGTTGTATGCAAATCTAATGAGCAAGCTCACACCTTCATCCCTCGAGGCGAGAGTTCACCGTCCAAACCTGTCATATATAGAAGCCGAGAAGATGAATGTTAAGTACCTTTCCAGGTCACGACAGAGGGCGGTCGGTCGGTCGGTGGTCCCTTCGTCCGAAAAGGTCAAGTAGATCCCCCATCCCCGCCTGCAGCTGCGTCGCATCGCTCCGCTGCCACCGCCGAGAGGATATCGATTTTCCACCTTAAATTAGGTGATTCCGTCTGACGGCCGAGCATGCTTCGCAAGCCAGGCAGATGCCTCCGTGCAACAATTCGCGGCACGCAAAGACAAATAACTGTAACGTGAAGCGTTTTAATTTTCCCGGTATTGGTCTTTGGATTTGTAATTTCCATGCTCCTCCTGCCTGGATGGGTAGGCCCGAATCGTGTGCAGCTTGATGTGGCAGGTGAGTTTCTGATTTCATTTCATGGTCCGATGGGTCCAGCCCGACGCGTCGATCCACTGTGACGTCGTCATCGTCGTAACCGATATGGTTCCGAACAAGTCACACGGTGGGTTAAGGGAATGTGATATGTGTTTCACCATTATCTTACTCCAATTTTACATAATTTGTACCATTTCAGTTAATTGCACCATTTGATTGTAAAGTGAAAGATACGTAGTTTGACCTCAACAGTGAGAATTCTCGCTAATTTTTCAAAAGGACCTAAGTAACATTTTTTTTCGTGAATTTTGAGTATTGCAATCAACAAACAGAGGATGCTTTTGATTGCAGCAACCAAAAAAAAAATCGTGAAAATTGGTTTGTGTTTCAAAATTGAGTCATTTTTCAAGTTCGATAAATTGATGCGAAAGATTAGAAAGAGGTTACTGTTATACTCAGGGTTTGCAGAAATTGCTCTCAATAGATAACGAACAACGATAAAAGAAAGGTAAAAACTGTTCCGCATTGTAACAAGCCATGATAACAAATTGATCAAACTTGTATACAAGTGCGAAAAAACAGAGTCGGATAGGCAGTCCCCACAGAAAAGTGATGATTCTTGCTTTGTTCCTGCTCATTTTGTGTTGGAAACAGCTGTGTAGAACAAGTTGAAATGCATCATCAGTTTGGAGCTTTTTAATGAAATCTATCATGAAGTATAACCTCTCGAATCAGTCCTTTATCATGACAGCTTGCAAAAAAAGTCTCTCACGGTATGTTACATATATTTTTTTCTCGTTTGGATTCAATCATTGGCGATACTAGATATTTGCAGATATCCCCAGTGGCTTCATTGTGACACATCTCAACAACTATGTTCTCCGCGTTCAGCGCTGGTATCTTTTTTCGTATGGTTTCGAACCTGGGGCATTCAAATAGAACATGCTCAGGCGTTTCCTCCGCATCCTCGCACTCCGTGCAACATGGTGAACGTGACCAAAGCGATGTAGATACTTCCAAGGGCGTAGCCAGAGGGGGCAGGCGGTCGCCCCCATTAATGGTGGAAAGATTGAACGGGTACTGAAATGAATACCCTTAAATATATGCATTCTACGATCCAATCATATTCAGAAATAGGTGGTTGAAATTCAAAAGATTCCCAAAAACTTATCCAGGATTCATAATTTATGAAAGTTCAAAACAACTTGAAACAATTCGGGCTCATAAGTTCTCCTTGAAATATTTGTATTCTGTTTCAAATTCCTTTATTCAATAGTGAAACTCAAAAATAACATTAACACTATATTCCGTATTGTTGATTTTTTTTAATTTGTTACAAGATTCTTTTGAGGGTCTTTATATGTTTCACCATTTCTAAAATAATGTATACATTTTAAAATCATAAACCACTCTTTGGTATTTTTTTGTGATGCTCGTTCTTTATGGCATTATACATTTACTCTGGGATGCCAAAATCTGGAATTAACTTTGGAAATGAAAGATAAGTTTAAGATTTCAATAATGTTTCTCACAAACCCAGTGTTCTCTACCAAATACAATATTCAAAAGCTTTCATAAAACCACGCTTAGCCAAAATGACTGAGCCAGGGGTTATCAATTATTCCAAGTAGAAAAGACGTGAGTATCGTACGGCCCAGAACCATCCACGACGACTGTCCGTGAAGTGATTGTTTCTTTGAAAATTCTTCTAGGAACTTCTACGGGAATACCTCCAGGAACTCTTCCTTTAATTTCTCCTGGATAACTTCCAGGACTTTCTCCGGGAATACCTCCACAAATTATATAGCGAAATCATCTATGATTTCAATCTGGAATTCTTTTCGCAATTAATTCAGAATATCCTTCAAGATGTCCTCTGGAAATTTCTTCAGGAATAGAATTTCCCCGGAAATTCTTCCTCCAAGAATTCCTCCTGGAATTCTTTTAGGAATTTTTCCGCGGCATCGTCTTGGAATTATTTCGGACTTCACTCACAATTTACTCCACAATTTCAATCGGAGTTTAATTTGAAAGTTCCTCCAGGATATCTTCCAGCAGTTTTCCAGGAATTTCTTCAGAAAAATATCCCGGGAATTCATCAGGATATTTATTCAGCAATTCATGTGGGAATACTTTCAGGTTTTCATCTGGGAATTTCTCCATTAATTCCTCCTGGTATTTTTCCTGGAATTCCTTTAGATATTTATCCGGAAATTCCTTCAGGAATCTTTTCAATAATTATTTCAGGACTTCCTTGTGGGAATTCCTCCAGAAGTCCTTGTTGGAGCTCCCTCAGGAGTTTTTCCAAGAGTTCCTCAGGGAATCCCAGAAACTTCACAGGGAATTGCTGGAGGATATTTGGCCGGAATTTCAGGGGAAATGGGATTTCGTAAGTACCTCAAGAAATTCTACTCCGGGTATTCCACTGGTTGTTCCTTTGCAAATTCCTCCGGGAGTTCCACCAGTAGTTCCTCCGGGACCTCAGTTCCTCAGGATTTCTTCCAGGAATTCATTTAGGCTTTCTTTAGGAATTTATCTACAAATTCCCCCAGAAGTTCTGCCGAGAATTTCTCTGTGAGTTCCTCCGGGAGGTCCTCTAAGAGTTCTTTCAGGAGCTTCTCTTACGAAAGTTCATTTGGGAGTTCCGGGGATCAACCCGGAAATTCCTCCGGGAGTTCCTTCGGAAATTACTCTGAAACACCCGAAGGAGCTGCCGGTCAAACTCCCGGAAGAATTCTCGTGGAAATTGCCGGTGGATCTCCCGGAGGAATTCCCGAAAGAACTGCTGGAGGAACTCTCGGAGGAATTTCAGGAGGAGCTCCTAGCAGAAATCCTATAGGACGTCCCGAAGGAACTCTCAGAGAGACTATCAGAAGAACCTCGGGAGAAATTTCCAGCTAAATGTCTGAAGAAAATCTTAAATGATTTCCTGAAAAAAGCCTGAATGATGTCCTGGAAGAGCTACAGGTGGAACTACCGGGGGAATTTGCAGAGGAACACCTGAAGGAACTGGCGGTGGGATTCTCGGAAGAATTCCCGGAAAAACTCCCGGATGAGTTCCGGGAGGAATTCTCGAAGTAACTCCCGGAGGGATTTGTGAAGAAACTTTCGGGAGAATTTTCAGAGGAACTCCCGGAGCAATTGCTAGTAGAACTTCCAGAAGGATTCTCGGAAAAAAATCTTGGAGCATTCATCGTAAAGATAAATTTCGTCTAGCTGAACCTTTTTTGGGGTATGTACAGGGGATGGACAAAATAATTAGGATAGGCAAATTTTGGGTAAAATAAGATGTGTTGTAACTACCTTAGTTATCATCCGATTTTGACAATTCAGGCATGCCTGAACTAGAAAATTAATGCAGTTTGTCCATGGAACCGACTATGACCACCGGATTCCGGAGATATTCCGGGTTTTTCGGAAGTAGGTTCGAAACCGTAAATTTGAGGTGGATATTAGGAGAAGTTGTGGTTAAAAATTGAATAATAATAGAAACCACAAATGAAGTAGGGCTCTTGCTGATTGGAACCATATATTGAGATTTGGAATCGGACCAGAATCAAGTGAGATATGGCCATTTTTTTATAATCGGTTCCGATCGATACTTATCAAAGGGGTCAGGCCACAACTTCATTTGAATCTCGCTTTTTGAAAGATGGTCCACTATGGTTTTTTTTCTAGAAGGCCTCTAATGTGTCAAGAATGAAAAACCAATTTAATAAACGGATCCTGGAGTCGCTGGGATGTCCCAGGGGAACCTGTGGAAGGGGATATTTAAGTTTTAGCACCAAAACCTAGTCATTCGAAGGCTCTTTTTAATGGTTTTCGATCAAGAAGCGAAGTATTAATATAAAATGGTCCATTGACGGCTCTGACCGCTTCCAGGATCTACGGATTGGCCCCGGGGAACCTGTGAATGGAGACATTTTAGTTTTAGCACTTAAACTAGTCATTAGACTTTCGATCAGGAAGTGAAGTATGAATATAAAATGGTCCATTGACGGCTCTGAACGCTTCCAGGACCCACGGATTGCCCCTGGGGAATCTGTGGAAGGGGACATTTAATTTTAAGCATCATAACCAGTCATTCGACGGCTCTTTTCTAGTGGTTTCGATTTGTAATTGAGAAATGAGATTGGCCCAGGGAACCTGTGAAAGGGGACATTTTAGTTTTAGAACCAAAACTAGTCATAAAACGGCTCTTTTCTCATGGCTTTGAATCGGGAAGCGAAGTATGAAGTAGGCAGGTTCCCCGTGATTTGTCCTTAGGTCCAGATAACGGTAAGAGTCGTCAATGGTCCATTTCTTGTTCATACTTCACATTCTGATTGAAATCCATGAAAAAAGAGCCGTCCAATGATTGGTTTTTGTGCTAAAACTAAAATGTCTCCTTCCACAGTTCCCCGAGGGCAATCCGTAAGTCCTGGAAGCGGTTAGATCCACTAATGGTCCAATTTATACTTATACTTCGCTTTCTGATCAAAAATCACGAAAAAAAAGCCATCGAGTTATTGGTTTTGGTGCTGCAACTCAAATGTTCCTTTCCACTGGTTTTCAGGGGAGAATCTGTAGGATCTGAGAGCGGTCAGAGTCATCAATGGTCAATTTTATATTCATACATTGCTTATTTTAAAGAAGATTGATTTTGGTGTAAAAACTAAAATGTTCCCTTCCGCAGGTTCCTCGGGGGCAACCAGTAGGTCCTGGAAGGGGTCAAAGCTGTCAATGGTCCTTTCATATTTATACTTTGCTTCCTGGTCGAAAACCTATAAAAAGAGCCGTTGAATAACTGATTTTAGCGCTAAAACTTATATGTTCCCTCCTCAGATTCCCCGGGGGCAATCTTTGGGTCCTGGAAGCGGTCAGAGCCGTCAATGATCCATTTTATATTCGTACTTCGCTTCCTGATCGATAACCATGAATGAAGAGCCGTCGAATGGCTGGTTTCGGTGCTAAAACTAAAATTTCCCCTTCCACAGGTTCTTTGGGGCCAATCCGTAGATCCTGGAAGCGGTCAGAGCCGACAATGGACCATTTTGAATTCATACTTCGCTTCCTGATCGAAAACCATGAAAAAGAGCCGTCGAACGACTGGTTTTAGTGGTAAAACTAAAATGCCCCCTTCAACAGGTTCTCCGGGGCCAATCCGTAGATCTTGGAAGCGGTCAGAGCTGTCAATGGACCATTTTATATTCATACTATGCTTCCTGATCGAAAACCATGAAAAAAGAGCCGTCGAATGACTGGTTTTGGTGCTAAAACTTAAATGTCCCCATTCACAGGTTCCCCGGGGACATCCCAGCGACTCCAGGATCCGTTTATTCCGTTGGTTTTTCATTCTTGGCACATTAGAGGCCTTCTAGAATAAAACCATAGTGGACCATCTATCAAAAAGCGAGATTCAAATGAAGTTGTGGCCTGACCCCTTTGATAAGTATCGATCGGAACCGATTATAAAAAAATGGCCATATCTCACTTGATTCTGGTCCGATTATAAATCTCAATATATGGTTCCAATCAGCAAGAGCCCTACTTCATTTGTGGTTACTAATATTATTCAATTTTCAACCACAACTTCTCCTAATATCCACCTCAAATTTACGGTTTTGAACCTACCTCTGAAAAACCCGGAATATCTCCGGAATCTGGTGGCCATAGTCCGTTCCATGGACATACCGTCAAACTGAATTAATTTTCTAGTTCAGGCATGCCTGAATTTTTCAAAATCGGATGATAACTAAGATAGTTACAACACATCTAATTTTACCCAAAATTTACCTATCCTAATTATTTTGTCCATCCCCTGTAGCTGAATTATCATCCCATCCCGGAGAATTCCCTGAGGAGCTCGCAGAGAAATTTTCGAAGCAGCTTCTGGAGCAATTTCCGGAGGAGGAGGAGTTTCCGGAGAAAGTCCTGGATGATATCCCAGAGGAAATCTTGAAGTTTCCACTGGAATTCTTTCAGGATCTCTTTGGTAATTAATCTAGGAATTCTTCCAAAAATTTCATTGTTAATTTCATTTTTGGTATAATTTCTGTATAAATTAGATGGAATTGGTGGAATTCCCGGAGATTTTTTTTTTGAAATTTTCACTAGAAATTATTCGAAACTTTCACGGAATATTTTATTGAATTTACACAAGAAATTCGAAGATTTTTCGCGAAATTCTCTGGAATGTTTACTGGCAATTCTGCGGAATTTCCCCGGAAAATACTTAGGAATTCCAGGGTGCAGTTTTTCAGAAATTTTTATGGGAAACAGCACGAAAGAAGTATCTGAAGAACTTATGAAGGAGTTCGTGGAGGATTTCTTGGAGTAGAATGGTGGAATTTTCGAATCAACTCCCGGCAAAATTTATGGTGAAATTCCAGAAGACATTGCCGAAGAAGTTGCTGGAGGCATTCCCAAACAATCTCTAATAGAATTCCCGATAGAATTCCGGGAGCAATTGTCGAAGGAATGCCTGGAGAAAGCTTGCATATTGTTTTTTTCTGCCTAAGTTCGTTAATAATTTTCTCACTTTGTTTAACAATATCTGTTCAATAAATAATGCATTTTGAAATCAATTGTTGTTTTAATCATTAGTGTTGTTAAATAAACGCACAACGCTAATGTTACACTGAGGGCGTGAATGCGTCATGTTCATTGGCGTTGCGTTTTAGTACAAAACGCTGACTTCAACGCCCAGCGTAACGCGCTATTGTGATCCAGCCTTTACTGTTGATTGTGGATTTGGTTTCAAAGTTTTTGGAACAAAGAAGGAAATAGTGCCGAGCACTCATTTTCATGTGTTTTGTGAAACTACTGAAAAAATAACAATTTAGAAGACCTAAAAAAGTTGCCCCACCCATTTCCCATTTCCTACGCCCATGGATACTTCCTAAACCATTCGTGTCCCGACAGGAGCTTCGTCAGCTAAAAGTCTATTTCGCCGAGCTATTTGTTTACCCAACTCGTCAAATTTGGAGGCGGTGGTTCTGTGCACTTTGATAGCCTGTTGAGAACAAACCTTTCCAACAGTTTTCCGATGGTGTCTAACAAGCAAATGGGCCAAATGGGTTTTCCTGGTTTGGCAACAACACCAGCTTCTGTAACATCCATCTATCTTGAAAAATTCCTTCTTCCAGGCAGTTTTGTATTACCGTCCTAAACATGTCCGGGAGCGCCCCCAATGCCACATTGGGAATTGGGAATTCCTTCCGAACCAGGAGCTTTTTTCACGTTGTGCTTTGGTCTTTGCCATCGCCCGATAAGCATAGCCCCACGGATTGGCATCAGCTTCGCGGAACAATTCCTTGTAGCAGTTCAACTTGTTCAACTTGATCTCGCGATTCAATGCTGCCCTGGCCGCACAAAATACTACCTTATTCTGCTCTCTATCATCTTCTGTGTGCAATCTCGTATCGCGTCTTCTTGCCCTTAGACAAGCAAAACGAAGACCTCCTGAGGGACTCGTTCCACCTCTAAGCCGGACGTCGCCTATTGCGTGGTTCCAATCTTCTCGGCATCGATGCATCACATATGTCCTCGCTACAGTTTCCCTTAACTGATCTGCATTATGGCTTAGATTACCACGTGCCACACGAATTGAGTCGACTAGGAGGTCCTTGTCAAAATTGTCCAGAATGTCCAGCATTGCTAGAGCCTCAAGCAAACTGTAGCCTCTTTCGTTATAGTTCTCCACTCTACCGCCCAGGCAATAAAATCTCCTGTGATAACTACTGGATTTCGGCCGATTAGCGTATCGGTGAGCACATCCAGCATCTGGTTAAACCGCTTTAGAGGTCACCTTGGCGGTGCGTAGCAGCTACATATAAAGATACCAATTGATCTTGGCAATTAGAAATCCCTCGTGTGAACTATCGATTACTTCCTGCATGGGATACAGGAATCGAATCGTCGCAGTCGAATCGTCGCCGTCTGTGTGCCTCCATACGATTTCCTCAACCGAATCGACATTGGCATGTCCCCCAGGTTACACTACGCTCTTAGTGGATCTCTCAGATCATCGGGAGTGGTGATCTCGTTCAAATCCCTACATTCAACTAAAACCTCCTGGGTCAGGGCTATAAACGTTGCCGCTTCGCCTTGTGATTTGGCGATGAGTTGCCTAAAGGGCGAAATCTTGATCGAGGGGTCTTTTTTTTAGCTCGAAGAGCATCTCTCCTTTCTGAGTGCGCCTGGTTTTAAGCACGATTTCGCCCAATTCCTCCACCCAGAATCCTCTTGCACTTTCCTGAGTAGTGCACTATACGAAGTTTGATTGTTCGCCTCCACGATTGGCGTATCACCTTTGTACCGCACTCTGCGAGCTATAGGTTTTTGCTTTGCTCGCTACGACTTTTTTCTTTTCGCCGTTCTCTCTCTTTTTTTTCCTCTTCTTTTTCTGCCTCTCGACGTTATGCAGTGTCTTTTCTTCCGTTACCTTTTTCTTCTTAGCACGCCATCACGTTTTGCCTTTCTCGTATACTAAGTATACGGTAAAGGCTATATGATCGCTCCAAAAACAAACTTTTTATAGAAGGCCCGGAGACCCATAGTGTTATATACCAATCGACTCAGTTCGACGAATCGAGGTGATGTCTGTGTGTGTGTGTGTGTGTGTGTATGTGTGTGTGTGCGCAAAACTACTCAAAAAATGTCACTCATTTTTCGGGCACTTATCCTCAACCGATTTGCTCGCAACAAATTGCATTCCACGCAGAATCCTTTCCCATTGTTTCCTTTTGAAAATTGGGCAGGTAGGACTATGGGATCGGAAGTTATGGCCAAAATACAAATTTATACGTAAAATCGCGTAAAAAATGTCACTCATGTTTCGTGCACTTATCCTCAACCGATTTGCTCGCAACAAATCCTTTCCCAGAATCCTTTCCCATTGTTTCCTATCAAAAATTGACCAGGTCGGACTATGGGATCGGAAGTTATGGCCAAACCACCTTTTTGCCTTTCTCGTATACTAAGTATACGGTAAAGGCTATATGATCGCTCCAAAAACAAACTTTTTATAGAAGGCCCGGAGACCCAGAGTGTTATATACCGATCGACTCAGCTCGACGAATTGAGGTGATGTCTGTGTGTATGTGTGTGTGTGTGTGTGTGTGTGTGTGTGTGTGTGTGTATGTGTGTTCGTCTGTGCGCACCCACCCAAAAAAAATGTCACTCATTTTTCAGGTACTTATCCTTAACCGATTTACTCGCAACAAGTTGCATTCGACGCAGGACACTCTGCCGTTGTTTCCTATTGAAAATTGGTCAGATCGGACTATGGGCTCGGAAGCTATGTCCAAAATATCACTTTTATTACAGAAAAAAATGTCACTCAGTTTTCATGCACTTATCCTTAATCGATTTACTCGCAACAAGTTGCATTCGACGCAGGATACTCTGCCATTGTTTCCTATTGAAAATTGATCAGATCGGACTATGGGCTCGGAAGCTATGTCCAAAATATCACTTTTATTACAGAAAAAAATGTCACTCAGTTTTCATGCACTTATCCTTAACCGATTTACTCGCAACAAGTTGCATTCGACGCAGGATACTCTACCATTGCTTCCTATTGAAAATTGGGCAGATCGGACTATGGGCTCAAGAGTAATGGCCAAAATACTATTTTTATAATGCACGAGAAAGGCACCATTACCGCTAGGTGGATTAATCAGGGTTTTTTTTAACTTCTTCCTCCCCTGGAGAATCCCTTACCCGCTTCTCCGTGCGAGTAGCTTCTGTTTCGTTGATTGTTCTCTCTGCAGACTCTATCAGCGTCTTTTCAGCAGTTTCAGCTCTCAACCTCAGTGATTTTTGTTCGCGTAAAGCAGCTGTAACGGCGGTTTTAGTACACGTCACCATTTCCTTGATATTGGTGTGCATGTTATTCCTGTCTTTAATGAACTCGTAGAGGCTTTCGAGTTTCTTGAAAGGAGTGTTCCTAGTTTCTTGAATGGGGGCTTCCGAGCCTTTTTAAGAAATGCTTCTGAGTATCTTGAAAGGACGCTTTTAATCCCCTTGAAAGTATGTTTCCAAGCCTCTTGAAAAAAAAGGGGAAGAGCCGTTTGGCCGAATGTTGTTTGGCCGAATATACCATTTAGCCGAACAGACCATTAGGCCGAAAGTCAGTCAAATGAAGAGCGCCAAGTAAGTAGTGAGACTCTCTTGTATGCATAGGCATATTTCCAAAATGAGCATCTGAAAATAAAAATGTAGGATACAATTAATATATGGCTAACTCACAATAATTTTACTAAAAAAGCTTGTTAAATCAATAAAAATCACTTAAAAATGCCTTTTGTCTGAACAAAACTCGGAAATTAGAATTTCCTTATGAATGCTTGGTGTTTTTGGTGATAAACAATACAAACTTTTCGAAATAAAATGTTTTTAAAAAAATGTATGTACTTCATATGGCTCATATTACCCACATCAGAACGTGCCCGTTTTACCCCATCATGATACAATTTTTTTTTTAAATTCTAAAAGAAATCAAATTTTGAGATAAATCATCACAATCGTACACAATCGTACACAATCTTTGAATAGATGGATCATGCGGATTAGTTTTGCCGATTTCTGTTTTAAAAGCTTAAATACTGCCAGGGTCGGATTTAAGGGGGCGTGTCCCCGGGCCCCCGCAAATCTTATGTACCAAAACCAACATTTGCCGTACATTTTGGGGCCCCCACAAGCTGTCGGCCCCGGGCCCCCTCTCTGGCTAAATCCGGCCCTGAATACTGCATATAAAAAATTACACCACCATCGCATTTCAGCCATAGTTTACTTTAAATCTTTAAAAAACAGAATAGTTTTCATTATTTGAATGTAGTAAAACACTCACTCATGATTTGAAACAAACAAGCAGATCTCATTGATGGATTGCCAAATTTGTAAGGATTTAGCTCAAACGGGACACCTATCCGTTTTACCCACCCTGTGTATTTTACCCCCAACTCTGCTATACTTTTGAGTCATCTGTTCTAACGATCAGGGTTTGATAACATAGATAACGAACAACGATAAAAGAAAAGCAAAAACCTCTTCGAAACAAGTTGGAAACAACTGATTCGGATAGGCAGCCCCATCGAGGGAGTATGATGAAACACTTTGTTCTCGCTCATTTTATGTTCTGACCATTTTTGTTTGCACAGCTATGTAAAACAAGTTGGAATGCATCATCAGAGCCGGTGCCCCCCGCAATTAGGGCTTTTTGAAAGCAATTCATCATGGGGTGATATGGCTCCCCGAATCAGTTTATTATCTCAACAGCTTCCGTAAAACGTCTCACACGGCATGCTAGCTCGAGAGTGTATAAGACAAGATATGTGAGGAATTGTGGCATTCTCTCTTGGATTCAAACCCTGCTAACGATTGCTGGAACTTGAAAAGTCTTCGTCTTTTTCTTCTTCTTGTTCTACTTCTGCGGCAGGAATAATGAATGCACTTTGTCCATGGTGTCGAGAAAGTTTCCAACCCGAAAACACCCGAGACCAGACCGAGAATCGAACTCACCATCTCCGGATTGGCTATCCTACACCTTTGCACGCAAGGCTACTTTAGAACCCTAATACATAGTATAGGGAATGATACAAAGTAGGAGAACGGAAAGGGCTAGCGATTGAAAATCCTTATCCAGTCCTTATGAAAAATTCTATGATTTCAATGATTTGCTTTCGAAACAGTTTTTTGACTTTTGAAGTTAAAATTAACTTAAGTTCTTCGTGTCTCGTGTTCCCTTCTATACCTTTTCGAATTAAATCTTTCACATTCTATAAAATATGCACATCGATTTTCAAAATCTTGTAAGTGGGGGAAATTAGGAAAAAGGAAACCAAAGATAAACAAACAAAGAACTCACCCAAACTCAGTCAAGTATCACATACCCTTCGAAGTGGTCGGCGGCGGAATTGGCACGGGCGACGAAGGGCCTAATGGGGCTATATGGTCTTGCACTTTGAAAATTACCGCTCGCTCATCCGCCGCCGCCGCATTCGGCATAGAAGAAAGTGCAAAACTAAGCAAATCTAAGGCATTCCGGTGCAAGATTGTGTCTTTGTCATGCCACGGTTGATTAGGTTGTTTGTTCAATGTTGGATCATACACGTCGATAGGCTTGGGGGAGTTTGTTGTGTGCGATGGCTGGGAACTGATTCGGTTCCGCGTGGAGAAGGTGGGGAAAATTAGAACAAGACTGCACTGTGTTGCGCCTCTTTGTGATTCCTCGTCGCGTTGTTGATCCGGTTTTGGTTCAAGGCATTGAACTTGATTGGGCATAAGTGCCGGAGACTTTGTGCGGCCGCCCAACAATGTAATACCATACGATGGTTTTCGTGCCCATCATCCACACAATGCGCATATTGATTCTATTTACGGCGGAATTTACTGCTAATGGCTTGTTACATATACTGACGGGTCTAATAACTTTGGCACATACATTTATCGAAACAACAACGGTTATTGATCACCGACGACGGTTCGGCTCACCTTTCATAAACATCCCCACATAAGCGCTTTACCACCCGTTTAGCGATTCGATACCGATACCTCGGCTCGAATGTGGAATAGGTTATTATATTGACGAGGGCGTACAATAACTCATTTTTGACACACACACAAATTAAACAGATGTAGGTTATGGAGAACGCTTTAAAATTCACTCTTAAAATTATATTAGAGACTAATAATTAGACTACCGTCGTCGGGGGTGACAATGGGTCAAATGGGGGTGAGAATGGGTCACTGTTTCAACTACTTAGAAAGCTCTTAAAATAGTTTGAATGTATTCATGGACAAGAAAGCTATTATATGAGACCTTCTTGAACGATTTTGTTATCCGACCTCCAGACTGCCACCCCCGATGACGATAATGAAATGTTTCACATTTTCTGTTCAATATTACCACAAAAAAAAAAACAATTTATATTCTCATATGACTATTAGAATTAATGTCTTCATTGCTTATTATAATTTTTTCATGCATCGCACACCCTATTATCTATTCGTTAATCGCCAAAAATATGAATGGTGGGGGTAGTGAAACAAATTTTATTAGTGGAGCTTACTCTCGAACGTAACATTTTTTCCTCTCTTTGGATCGGTTATTTCAGTTTCAGGTCCCGCACCCAGGAAATGATTCCAATCGCATGGGCAACAGCAGCGGTCCTCCATCATCGTCGCCTTCAGTTCGGGGGTAAGTACGTACAAAATTAGTGCTGTTTAGATTGGATACACAAATCAACCAACAGCCTAACCGAACAGGTTCGGAAGTCGATTGTTGTTTTTTCGCATCGTAGAACTGAAAAGGAACGGAATTCGATACAACATTATGGGAAACTCAAAGAACCATACTGATACCGTGGTAGGCTGACGAATAACGATAATAACCGAAAATGTTGTTCAAAATAGCGACATGATGGGCGTAGCGCTAGGGTAAAATATCGGTAAACACATCGCGGATGACAGTGAAATGAAGCGAAAAATATGCATTGATGAACTCGATCAGCCCTAGGAAATAACATATCAGTTGCTGTCGGTCTCTACCCGAGCAAAGTCGGTTAACAAAATGAGAGCAAATTGATATTGAACTCTGTTGTTGAAATTATATTGAAAACAAAATTTGATGTAAACTATTATCTAATAAAAATTGATATTGAAACATGTTTTCAATATGCATTCCTTAGTTAACATAATGGTAGCATCAAATTATGCTGAGTATGAACATGAGCATGATCCGTCCACGGTTGCTTCTTTATTATTGCCAAACCAGCTGTAACAAATACATATGTAGATGATATTTGGGACTGACACTAACATCATGTGTAAAAACTGGTGACTAAAAATTAAGCAATAGGTGGGGAAATGTACTCGCTTTGTGCTGAATCATTACCAGACGATAATAATTGCAATTTTCATGTGAAAACTTTTCACGTGAAAACAGTAGGCGGGTTGTCGCCGGCGACAACTTATCAAATAATGTAATCAAACGATAATAAACACAGAATTTTCATTCGAACATTAATCTTTACTATGATCAGCTAATTGTCAACAGTCCCGTTATATCTTCTATTTTGCGTTATGGTTTCATGGTGGTAAGGAAAACGTGTTCAAAATGTAACGGTAAGTGCTTCAAATCAAAATAAGATTTTCAAACGATTCTTAATCGCTGGCGAGTTTTTATCACTTGTAAATTCAAAAGTAAGATCGCGGGTGAGTTTGATCATCCTCGATTTTTTGAAAATTTGATTTTTCCCAACCCTGCTCGCTTTCAAAGAAGCCGACGAGTCATCTGCACTTCCACGAGAAATCCCTCGGATATTGGATATAGGGGTACCCGAGCAGGAGCGATGACCTCGATAACAGAAATTGGTATGATTTAGCCTTGCATAAGAGGTAAAATACCAAAAAATTATACCAAAGGCTTATATGCAGAATACTTGAGGCATACCATGCTTAGGTATTTCAATACCAAACGATTAATAATTGGTTATGCATTTGGTATTGAAATGCAATTTAATAACTGAGTTTGTTATGGCGTAAGTATTGTGCATATTAATTTTTGGTATTATTCCTTTGGTATTTTACCTCATAACAGAGTATGGTATCAATAACAGAATTAAGTATTATTGAGCCAATTTCTCCTGCTCGGGTAGCGAGTGTACCTAGGTTCGTTTCAGCAAACGCTCAAAGCAGAGCAAAATAACGCGAATTTCGAGACCGTTCTGCACTGCAGGATGTAATTACGTTGACCTCGAGATCGATCTGCGCTTCCAAACGCGTCTGATCGCACACTTATTATTCTCAGTCGCACAAGGCTGAACACAATAACGCGGATCTTGAGGTCGTTCTGCGCTTCCAAACAGGTACGACCGCGCACTAATCAATTTTCTTTTCAACGACTCTACAACACTACTCATAATTCTATTACCTATAATGCCATTACCCTGAAGGCCAATACCCCGAATGAGTTCCTAACCCGAATGCCATCACCCCGAAAGGGACACTATTACGAATGACCCACTATCCCGAATCAGTCCTGATTTCAAGTTTATAGTTTTTTGTATTGAAAAAGGTAATCGATAGAAGTTTATTTATAATTCATGTGATTGATTAATACTTGTTCTACGATTTATTCTTGAAATGAGGATTCCGAGCCTCTCGAAATGAGGCTTCCGAGCCTCTCGAAATGAGGCTTCCGAGCCTCCCGAAATAAGGCTTCCGAGCCTCTCGGAATGAGGCTTCCGAGCCTCTTGAAAGGAGGCTTCCGAGCCTCTTGAAAGGAGGCTTCCAAGCCTCTTGAAAGGAGGCTTCCAAGCCTCTTGAAAGGAGGCTTCCAAGCCTCTTGAAAGGAGGCTTCCGAGCCTCTTGAAAGGAGGCTTCCGAGCCTCTTGAAAGGAGGCTTCCGAGGCCTCTTGAAAGGAGGCTTGAGCCTCTTGAAAGGAGGCTTCCAGGCCTCTTGAAGGAGGCTTGAGGCCTCTTGAAAGGAGGCTTCTGAGCCTCTTGAAGGAGGCTTCCAGGCCTCTTGAAGGAGGCTGGAGCCTCTTGAAGGAGGAGGCTCTGAGCCTCTTGAAAGGAGGCTTCTGAGGCCTCTTGAAAGGAGGCTGGGCCTCTTGAAGGGGCTTCCGGGCCTCTTGAAAGGAGGCTTCCGAGCCTCTTGAAAGGAGGCTTCTGAGGCCTCTTGAAAGGAGGCTTCCGGGCCTCTTGAAAGGGAGGCTTCCAGGCCTCTTGAAAGGAGGCTTCCAGGCCTCTTGAAAGGAGGCTTCTGGGCCTCTTGAAAGGAGGCTGAGCCTCTTGAAAGGAGGCTTCCAGGCCTCTTGAAAGGAGGCTTCCGAGCCTCTTGAAAGGAGGCTGGGGCCTCTTGAAAGGAGGCTTCCAGGCCTCTTGAAAGGAGGCTTCCAGGCCTCTTGAAGGAGGCTGAGGCCTCTTGAAGGAGGCTTCCGAGGCCTCTTGAAAGGAGGCTTCCGGGCCTCTTGAAGGAGGCTTGGGCCTCTTGAAGGAGGCTTCCGAGCCTCTTGAAAGGAGGCTGGGCCTCTTGAAAGGAGGCTTCCAGGCCTCTTGAAGGGAGGCTTCCGGGCCTCTTGAAGGAGGCTGGGCCTCTTGAAGGAGGCTTCCGGGCCTCTTGAAGGAGGCTGAGGCCTCTTGAAGGGGCTTCCAGAGCCTCTTGAAGGAGGCTGGAGCCTCTTGAAGGAGGCTTGAGCCTCTTGAAAGGAGGCTTCCGGGCCTCTTGAAGGAGGCTTCTGAGCCTCTTGAAGGAGGCTTCCAGAGCCTCTTGAAAGGAGGCTTCCTCTTGAAGGCCTCTGAAGGCTGAGGCCTCTTGAAGGAGGCTGAGGCCTCTTGAAAGGAGGCTTCCAGGCCTCTTGAAAGGAGGCTTCCGAGCCTCTTGAAAGGAGGCTTCCAGGCCTCTTGAAAGGAGGCTGGGCCTCTTGAAGGAGGCTTCCTGAGCCTCTTGAAGGAGGCTTGAGCCTCTTGAAGGAGGCGAGCCTCTTGAAGGAGGCTGGGGCCTCTTGAAGGAGGCTGAGCCTCTTGAAAGGAGGCTTCCAGAGCCTCTTGAAAGGAGGCTTGGGCCTCTTGAAAGGAGGCTTCCAGGCCTCTTGAAAGGAGGCTTCCGGGCCTCTTAAAAAGAGGCTTCCAGGCCTCTTGAAGGAGAATTCCGGGCCTCTTGAAGGAGGAGGCTCTGAGCCTCTTGAAAGGAGGCTTCCGGGCCTCTTGAAGGAGGCTTCCAGGCCTCTTGAAGGAGGCTTCTGAGCCTCTTGAAGGAGGCTTCCGAGCCTCTTGAAGGAGGCTTCTGAGGCCTCTCTTGAAAGGAGGCTTCCTGAGCCTCTTGAAAGGAGGCTTCTGAGCCTCTTGAAAGGAGGCTTCCAGGCCTCTTGAAGGAGGCTTCCGAGGCCTCTTGAAGGAGGCTTCCAGGCCTCTTGAAAGGGAGGCTGGAGCCTCTTGAAAGGAGGCTTCCAGGCCTCTTGAAAGGAGGCTTCCGAGCCTCTTGAAAGGAGGCTTCCGAGCCTCTTGAAAGGAGGCTTCCGAGCCTCTTGAAAGGAGGCTTCCGAGCCTCTTGAAAGGAGGCTTCCGAGCCTCTTGAAAGGAGGCTTCCGAGCCTCGTGAAAGGCGGCTTCTGACCTGAGCAAAGTCTGACATCAGAATAAGGGCAAATAGAAAAGATATTTTGGTATCAACCCAACAAACATTGGAAGCTGAAAGAGTGCTTATTCAAGTAAAAACAGCCTTATACAGGTTAAAAACTACACACCAAAAAATTATGAATATTACAGGTGATGTATTTCAATAAAATGACACAAAACCACATAACATAAACTGAATCGTGTATTTTTCAATGTAAAATGATATAAAATTACATGTCACGGAACCTAAACACTGCACCCGCAAACGCACCTAACGCACAAGCAGTTAATGACTTGATGCAGTGAAATACTTGTTCAGTGCAAATCGTGGAACCAGTTTTACTTCGATCATCCCTCTTTCAAGAAACGGAGATAGCTGAGTGGTAGCGTGGCGGGCTCTCACTCAGCGGACTTATGTTCGATTCTCGTTCTGATCAATCAATTTTTTTGTCAATAAAGTTGTGATGTAAAATTAAAGTACCACCTAATTTTACGTCAAAAATGACGCTCGTATATGTCGGTGTCACAGCACCTAAAATTACATGATTATTTTTAGGTGTGTAGCTTGTTCAGCATGAATTGTTTGTTAGTAGAAAAAATTAAAATTATACGGGGCTGTCTATATACTACGTTTTAGATACCCCCTCCCGCAGCGTGGACAACTGCTCATATAAATTTTCCAAAATGTGTATGGATCGTGGACATTCATCATACCCCCTCCACCTTAAACTGTCCACGAAATATGTGGACAGCCCCTCATTTGTTTTAAAATTTTGGTCTCTGTGATGGATTACTTGATTTCAGTTCGCTGTTGATTTCTAAATTACATAAATTGATTACTTATTTCATTATCAAGAACCAACTTCAAAATTAGTTTTCAATTTGCTCTCATCGACAGCAGTAATAATTTACAATTTGATGTCACAGTAAGATTTTTCTGCTGAAGATTTTTTTTATTTTAACTGTTAAAACGAACAAAAGGATATCAAACTGAGTAATCAAAATCAGCGATTCCTTAACATCAAAACATCAAAACAAATTCCATTACCCCGAAGGCCACTATCCCGAAAGAGTCACAACCCCGAATTCCATTACCCATAGTGGCACACTAGCCGAATGAGCCAGTAACCCGAATCAGTCAGTTCACCCAACCAGAGACTGCAACATTTAATTTCTATCTCGCATTAGTTTCACGTACAGACTGCCATAATTTGCGACATATGCACGGATTGCATTAAGTAAACGGCAGGCCCTTGCATTAGGTCTCCAGTCACAAGAAAATAAGAACAATATAAGAAAATAAGAAGAAAAAAAAATAAGAACGAGACGAGCCAGCCTTGGGAAAAATAAGAAGGCAATATTTACCCTTTGTGTCTTATACCGAGCATATGCGTTAATTTGGCACGGCAAATGCTGGGTAAAACGTACCATTGGTACTTCGCGTACCTGAAGGTATAAAATAGACCCCATCTCGCGGTCCTTAGCCTCTTACCCAGCAACTCCCATCCCTACCTCCCTGCGGTGCTGGCCGGGATACGAGCAACCTTAGGGAAGATCGGGTAACCAACCCCGGTGGGAACTACGCTCGTATGCTGACAGGGAAGAGGGGGTATGCTCCTCTCCGGAGGTGCAAATCTTATTGAGCGTCTGTTCTCCATGTCAGGATCGGCTCACAACAGCGTCTGTTCTCCATGTTAGGGGCGGCTGATCATCGTCCGAGTGCCAGCGAGGGACTCTAAGTGAAAGTGTGCACCATGGTCCACCGGGAATAAGGAGGAATGGTCCTCCGGAAATTTAGGGGGTTTGGTGTCAGGCCCTGCAAGCCAGCCAAAAAAAAAACTCACGCAACGAACAATCAACAAAAGAGTACGGACCGGAACCATCGGCGAAGACCACTGCGACGAAAAGGGACTAGCGATTGGAAACTCGGTTCGTGGAACTGCAAATCTCTCAACTTCATCGGGAGCACACGCATACTCGCCGATGTGCTCAAGGACCGTGGATTCGACATCGTAGCGCTGCAGGAGGTATGTTGGAAGTGATCAATGGTGCGAACGTTTAGAGGTAATCATACCATCCACCAGAGCTGCGGCAACACACACGAGTTGGGAACAGCTTTCATAGTGATGGGCGATATGTAAAGGCGCGTGATTGGGTGGTGGCCGATCAATGAAATAATGTGCAGGTTGAGGATCAAAGGCCGGTTCTTCAACTTCAGCATAATCAACGTCCATAGCTCACACTCCGGAAGCACTGATGATGATAAGGACGCATTCTACGCGCAGCTGTACGTGAGTACGATAGCTGCCCAAGCCACGACGTCAAAATCATCATAGGAGATTTGAACGCTCAGGTTGGCCAAGAGGAGGAGTTTAGACCGACTATTGGGAAGTTCAGCGTACACCGGCTGACGCACGAAAACGGCCTACTACTAATTGATTTCGCTGCCTCCGAGAATATGGCCATTCGCAGCACATACTTCGAATCACAAATCGACCACGTTCTGATTGATGGACGGCACTTCTCTGACATTATCGACGTCAGGACATATCGTGGCGCTAACATCGACTCTGACCACTATCTGGTGATGGTTAAACTGCGCCCAAAACTATCCGTCATCAACAATGTTCGGTACCGACGACCGCTGCGGTACGACCTAGAGCGACTGAAGCAACCTGATGTCGCCACTGCATACGCGAAGTATTTCGAGGCAGCGTTGCCGAAAGAGGGTGAGCTCGATGAGGCCCCTCTTGAGGACTGCTAGAATACAGTTCAAGCAGCCATTACCGACGCAGCGGAGAACAACGTCGGGCATATGGGACGAAGTCGACGGAACGATTGGTTCGACGAAGAGTGCAGACAGATTCTGAAGGAGAAGGACGCAGCGCGGGCGGTCACGCTGCAGCAAGGTACCCGGCAGAACGTGGAACGTTATAGACGGAAGCGGAGACAGCAGACCCGCCTTTTTCAGGAGAAGAAACGCCGCCTCGAAGAAGCAGAGTGCGAGGAGATGGAACAGCTGTACCGTTCTCAAGAAACACGCAAGTTCTACCAGAAGCTCAACGCATCCCGCAAAGGCTTCATGCCGCGAGCCGAAATGTGCCGGGATAAGGGTGGGAGCATCTTGACGGACGAACGTGTGGTGATCGAAAGGTGGAAGCAGCACTACAAGGGACATCTGAATGGCGCTGAGAGTACAGGCAGTTAAAGTCAAGGCAGCGGAGGAGATGACTACGTCAGCTTAGTGGACGATGGAAGCCAACCAGCTCCCACCTTGAGGGAAGTCAAGGATGCCATTCAACAGCTAAAGACCGATAAAGCAGCTGGTAAGGATGGTATCGGAGCTGAGCTCATCAAGATGGGCCCGGAAAAGCTAGCCACTTGCCTGCACAAATTGATAGTCAGAATCTGGGAAACTGAACAGCTACCGGAGGAGTGGAAGGAAGGGGTTATATGCCCCATCGCCCTCCTTACCCAGTCAACACAAGATCGTATATGAAGTCCAGTAAGATGCTAAAGTGGAGGCCATATAGCTACTTCCCCATACAATATGTACGTATATCGCCTCCACTTTAGCATCTTATGTTGCTTCATATACGATTTTGTGTTGACTGGGTGATGCCGCCTACAAAGTGTTATCACAGATCATCTTCCGTCGTCTGTCACCATTAGTGAACGAGTTCGTGGGAAGTTATCAAGCCGGCTTCGTTGACGGCCGCTCGACAACGGACCAGATCTTTACTGTACGGCAAATCCTTCAAAAATGCCGTGAATACCAGGTCCCAACGCACCATCTGTTCGTAGATTTCAAGGCGGCATACGATAGTATAGACCGCGTAGAGCTATGGAAAATTATGGACGAGAACAGCTTCCCTGGGAAGCTTACCAGACTGATTAAAGCAACGGTGGATGGTGTGCAAAACTGTGTGAAGATTTCGGGCGAACACTCCAGTTCGTACGAATCGCGCCGGGGACTAAGACAAGGTGATGGACTTTCGTGCCTGTTGTTCAACATTGCGCTAGAAGGTGCCATGCGGAGAGCCGGGTGTAACAGCCGGGGTACGATTTTCACCAGATCCAGTCAATTTATTTGTTTCACGGATGACATGGACATCGTCGGCCGGTGGCAGAACTGTACACCCGCCTGAAACGTGAAGCAACAAAAGTTGGACTGGTGGTGAATGCCTCAAAGACAAAGTACATGCTTGTGAGCGGAACCGAGCGCGACAGGCCGGTGTGCAAGAAGACGGTGTGTGGCGGTGAAGAATGAATCATGAGCTCGCCCAGCTCTACGGTGAACCCAGTATCCAGAAGGTAGCTAAAACCGGAAGGGTACGATGGGC
>NW_026942598.1:0-26763 GCF_024139115.2 Armigeres subalbatus
CACGCTGTAATGCTTGTGAAGTCATTGTATACGCGATTCGCTGGTTGGGCCACGACCTCGGCCAAACTAACGAGTTCGGTTTTTAGTTGTGTCAACTGCCACTGGTCATTTGAACACGTGTATTTGCAACTTCAACATCACAAATGATGTCCAGTGACGCTCAATCCCGTTTTCCGCTAGTGTTTACATCGAGGGTTTGGCATTGAATTTTGTTTATGTACGGTTGCTTTTTAACTTAGTGAGCCATGGTTTTTATAAGGCAGCCAGCGAAGGCCCTAAAAGTGCGATTTAAGATCCCAACCAGCGAATCCCGACTGTATTACAGAAATTTTGTCTTCGAGGATCCATGTCATGTTCTCTGTGATATAATCCTCTACTTTTCCCGGCACTCTTTATATTCATGCCGTTAATTTGGCACCACCTTCTTGCAGCACATCAAGGTCACGTTGAATAGCACAAATACAGTCTAAATACGAGAGCACAGTTCTGAATATTTTCAAATCGTCGGCGTATAAACAACTTTTTCGGATTGAATTAGCTCCACACAAATCGTTTATGAATCAAAACGAAAAGAAGCGGTCCTAAGTGGCTGGCCTTTGCGGAACGCCTGATGGAATATCAAACCGCAATGATTCACAGGTGAACTTTCACATAAGCATGAAGCGTGTCAGTCAGGTAGGGATCCGCAACCAGTTATCGAGTCTGGAAGACCCATTTTCCTCAGCTTGGCAACCAACAAATTGTGCGGTACTTTATCAAATGCCTTTGCAAAATCAATGTATCGACCTGTTGATTTTTGTCCATTTTACTCTTCAAACTGCTTACAAAAGACATCAGATTAGTTGTTGTGGACCTGCATTTCACAAACCCATGCTGGTGCACGGAAATAACTGGACTTACGGCTCTATACATAGTATCGTGGGCAAAACACTCAAGCACTTTAGAAAAGCAATTTAGAATTGAAATTCCACGATAGTTTTCTGCGTCGTATAAGGTGCCCGATTTATGAATTGGAGTGATTGATGCTATGGTCATTCGGCATAATAGTCGTTTGGTATAATGGCCGTTTGGCATAAAGCAAAGAAAATGATCTTATATTTGCAATATGTAATCATATTATATGCGCAAGTTAAAGCTGGACTTCAACATACACAGATAAAAATATGTTGTGTTTTAAAATGTTTTTTTTTATGCATATATTTGGAGCATCAAATAAACGTAACATTCTAGATTTCACTGTTTTTTTAAATCGAAATAAATGTAAACTGTGATTGCTAGTAAAATTCGATCAAATTTAATTGAATATCAAATGTTAATTCGTTTGATAGGTTTAGCTGCCATTTTACACGTCGTTGAATTGTCAGAATTATTTGCTGGGTAGACTTCTTGATATTTAAAATGAACAAGGCCATAGCGTAATTTAAAAAAGGAATGATCTGTGTGCTGTAAGAGAAGGCATTTTCTTCTCTTCTTCTACAATGGCTCTACATTCCAACTGGAACTTGGCCTGCTTCTCAACTGTTCTATTAGCTTTTCCTCAGTTATTTTCGTACTTACTTACGGGTCCTGTACACCTCCGGTGGCGCAAAAGGCCGACTTGAAAGATTCCATCCTGAGCAATGTCCAGCTATCGCTTCAACCTGTTGCCAGGTTACATTTCGGTCGACTTCTTTTATTTCTTTATTGAGGCTTCGCCGCCATGAGCCTTTGGGTTTGGCTCTGCTACGATGTCCCTCTCTCTCTCTCTTCGTTGGCATTACATCCCCCACTGGGACATTGCCGCCTTGCAGCTTAGTGTTCATTAAGCACTTCCACAGTTATTAACTGCGAGGTTTCTAAGCCAAGTAACCATTTCTGCATTCGTATATCATGAGGCTTATACTTGTGACACATATATGATACCAATATCACTGTACAGCATAAAATCATATGTCTGTCACCCAGAATCACGCTGGTATCACGATAGCACGATGATTTCCGTACCCTGCCCTGCGACCGTTGTATTGTACGAAACAGAACATAATTTGTTGTTTTGAAATGTCAAATACGCCGTTTGACATATGAAATAAAAACAAACATTTGCAAGCTGACTGAGTAAAATTCGTTTTTTTGCAATTCCGGATGATATTTTTCACAACGCTGATAAAATAATTACTCGTAAGCCCATTATTTGCTACAATTACGCTATGAAGATGTCTTCCTATTGATTTTGCCAGTTCTTGGGTTGTTTCCGGGAAAGATCTATCGTCACTTTTGCATGATATACAATGGTTTGAGTTCTGTATTGTGTGATTTCGAACATTTTGTGCAAGAATCCCATGGATTTTAATTGAAATGAGGTCTGGGGATTGGGAAGAATGCGGGCTCTTTGATTTGCCATTAGTCCGCATCTACTTTTTTAGATGGGAAGAATGTTTTGTACCGTTGTTTTGGACCAATTCAAAATTGGATCTGTAGTGTTTGAAGAGGGAGGGAGGCGAGGAGAGGAGGATCTCGTGGAGATATAAGTGGAGTGCAGAAATAAACAGTAGTCAGTAAATAAGTGTTTGAAAAACCCAGAGTTCCGTGTCCGAATAAACCTGTTACAGGATCTATGACCCAATTGAACGGTGCTGGCTTTATCTTTCAAAATGTCCAAAAATGAATTAAACGATCAGTGCGGTTTGCACTGAAATCACCCCAAACCATAGGATAGAGTGATTAACGTCCGCAGAAATAATTGCCCTGCAGAATATTTGCAAGAACTCGCATATTTCTGCTAAAATACCTATACGAAGAATTGGAAAACTATGACGTTTTCGTATCGATGAATGAACTGCTGACGCGAATTCACAAATATTGTGTAATACTCATCAAAATTATAGTAACAGTATATGATTTCTATACATTTTTCAAAACAAGCTGTCAAATAGATACAACGGTGGAAAGAAAAGATGTGTGTCATTATGTCACTGTACGCGTACAGCGTGATACGAAAATCATTGTGCAGAAATCATATGTCTGTCGATAGTATTACACGATGATACTTTATGCCCAGGAAGTCGAGACAATTTCCAATCCGAAAATTGTCTAGACCGGCACCGGGAATCGAACCCAGCCACCCTCAGCATGGTCTTGCTTTGTAGCCGCGCGTCTTACTAAGGCTAAGCTAATTTTGATATAAAAAAAACTTGTTTCAGTACTTTCACACGACCTAAACTGCCGCTAACCGCAAGTCGAGCACATATGTATATACAGATGTTCTCGACTTGCGTTTAGCGGTAGTAAACAGCGCGGAAATTATTGATATGTTCACCATCTTTCAGTTGTAATCAAGTTTTTTGATTTCACATTCAGACGACTAAAGTTAAGTACTAAGGAAGTTTTCAATAACCGTCTCCTAACACGAATCTGTCAAATTGAATACCAAAACAAAAATGTTGAACAACATTTGCAACGAAATAAACCATATACAAAAACGAATAAAAAATGCATGCCTGAAATGTTGAATACTATTTTGATAAAATTCAAAAGACACAGACTAAATACAAACTTTAAATTTGTTTCGAAGCCTCACATTATATGCGACTCATGATTCATCGGCGAACTTTTTATTTTACTTCTCCCAAATTCATGCGCCATTGATTGAAGAAAAAATAAGTATGCCATAAAAATATCTTTTAGGAATTTATCTGTAAACAATGTCTCAAATCTGCTAAATAACAATATGGCGAGTTCGTGATAAATAACAAAGTCGATCAAAATCGTTCGTTGCTTTAATCCTAAAAGCTGTTGAAATTACGTTCAAAATGCGTGTTTTAGCTATACTCGCAACATCAAGATGTATTTTCTAACTAAACAAATGTCAAAAAATGAACATGTTATGACCATGTTTGTAATATCATCCTGTAGGCATCCTTTATGTTGAGAGAATGTAAAACATATCATCTTGTAAAACCAATCAAACGTCAAAAAACCAACATGTTATAAGCAAGTCCTAATATTGTACTACAAAACTTTTTCAATGATTAAACTGCTGTATGTTTAGAAGAAACCTTTTCATAGCTTTTTTCAAACACAACATGTTTTGTATTCCCTTTTCCCGACCTTAATTCAACATGGTTCTAAGGTCTTCGCTGATAATGATGTTTTCGGTGTTACTTGGGATGTTTAGCTGGCGTATAACAGCACAGATTTCACGTTAGAGTTGATTCGTATTTTGGTGCGTTCACCTATCTGCCTGTTTTTCCACACAGAAAGAAATAATGAAAAGTAATCGACGCGTAAATAATGAAGACATGGAAAATTACACTATTCTGGGCGTACATGAATCTTTTCCAACAAGTTCGCCCTAAATGTATGCAATTTACATAACATTATGACACTTATTCGTATAAAAAGTGTCATAATGCAATACAAATTGCATACATTCAGGTGATAATATCGTTCAAATTTACGCTCTTTTTGACATTCCCTTTATGTGCATTACTTTCGTGTAAATTTCAACAACTTTTTCTATCTATCTGTGTATTTCTCAAACTCGCAAACGATGCAGTAGTTGAGCTAATGTCATGGGGCAGCTTTGAGCATATCGGCTGATATGCGATCGACCCCTGAGGCTTTATTCAATTTCATGCTCTGGATGGCTGTTTGAATCTCTAGCAGTGATGGAGCTTCGGTTTTGACGCGTGTTATACGTCGGATCCTAGTTGTTTGAAGTGCTCGAACCAGCGTTTTAGCTGGTCAGTTGGGTCGGTCAATAACTGACCATTCACGTGCCTGTTAACATCGTTGCATTCATCTTCGCCCCGCTTAAGCATCGTGAGATATCGAAGAGGCGAATGTCCCCGGTTTCTGTGGCTCTCTCTCTCTCATTTGTCGGCCAGAGAGTCCGCCCACGCTCGCTTGTCCCGTCGACATGAGCGTTTCACTTCCTTCTCCAGAGCCAAGTATAGTTAACGGGCTAAGACTTTGGCTCCTCTGGTTTTTGATTGCTTTATCGCGGCTTTGGCTTCTCTTCGCTCCTCTATCTTGCAGGTCTCATCGGTGATCCATTGTTTTCTCTGGGTGCACAGTTCGCCCAGTAGCAATGAAGGCATTCTTTATGGCGGTCCATTGATCTTCCACGCTGCCACCTTCCGGAATATCTGCGACACGCGTTCCCAGTTCTTCAACGAAGGATCTTTCCTCCGTGGCATCTTTCAGTCGGCGTGTGTTGAACCGTCGACCAACCCTCTCCTCCTGCCGACAAATACGCGCAATGCACAGGCGTAATTCGCCGATGAGGAGGTGATGATCAAACGCGATATCGGCGCTACATTTATTCCGTACATCGAGAAGGCTCCGTTTCCATTTTCGGCTGATGTCGATGTGGTCGATTTGATTTTCTGTAAAGCTCAGTTATTAATTGAAAGCTTTTCTATGCCCGCCATTGCATGAGTATATAACTCAGAGGCGACTCGTCCATACGTTCTACCTGTTCATGGAACAGGTAACCATTTTTAGGTCAGAAGTAGGAGATTAATGTCTTGGCAGTTAATTATTAGGGCAAATAATTTACTCAGTAAATTTTTAAAACAAAATTTCACGTAATATTTCCAATGATTTTAACATCTAAACATCTAAAGAAACAAAATATTTCGTAGGCAGATCAAGTTAACGCCACATGCTTGGCGTATACAGTCAAATTGCAGCTAAATGTGTGTTTCCCCGACACACCACACCCCATCGCATAGAAAGTCGTACGATCCATAATGAAGAACCAACAGCAGCGCTGCCAGAAGTCAAATTTAAAGTTTTGCGCCATGACAAATGATTTGAAATAATTTCCTCCTTGGTATTCGCGAAGTCGAAGCAAAATTCTTCACACAAACAATGACAGTTCTTTATGGGTTTTTACTGTAGAGCAACAGAGAGGAGGAGATGGCGGCCATGTTTCACTCAAACTCTGACAGATAGCAATGGGATTTCCCATAGGAGGGAAGAGCAGAATTTGCTTCGACTTCGCGAATGCTCACTCGTTCTCCGCGCGCAGAGAACCAGCGTGAGCGTTGCCAGCTTTCTCCGTTTCTTCATATCATCCTCTTTCGCATGCGAAGCAAGCACGTTTAGATGCAAGTTCTGCTATGCGCGCAGCAGGAGTCAAACCCGTTCGACGCGCTGCGAGAACAATCAACGACGCGACGCACCTTCGGTTAGACTCGATCGTAGTGTCGGGCTGTGCTTTGCCGAAAGGCGCACCGTGCACGCTTTCGTTCATACTTCGATGATTGGAAACAATTTGTTTTTCTTTTTTCTCCTGATGAATATGCAATGCATCAAGAACAATATTAAATTAATGTTTGAGTTTTCAAAAGAGACATCAAATAATGCTTTTTTCACGAATAATCATAATCAATCAGCATAGAGAAAGGGGTATAGTTTTCACTAAATTTGAAGAATTAAATAACTGGAACATATTTCAGCTTCTAAATGTGACTCATTGGTCGTCACAATCTGGGGTCGCATCAAACAGTAATTGTATAATCATATACTAATTATATACTATAATTATTGTACTAATAATGGTTAATAACATTTCTTTCAAAGCAACAAAATATGTGAGAATTTAAATATTAGCGGCGATGGGACCCGTGTACCCCGAATGGTGGAATGAGCCGATTTGAAAGATCTCTATTCTGAACAATATCCAGTTATTGCCAACTGTTACCAGGTTGGATTTTAGACGATTTGCAAGAGTTTAAAATGTTAAGTGCATCTAAATTTAAAACATTTTTGTAACAAAAGAGATTAATAAGTTATTTATTGTTTTGTAAATCCTTTCCATTTAAATTGATTTTTTTTCTAATATTTGGTTAAGTTGTACAAGAAAAGCTTTTAATATTAGATTAAAGGCACAACTTTCATTCGAAACCACTCAGCTTGATCAATATTTTTTTATCAGCATGGTAGAACAGGTGTAGCAAAAGTCCACGAGACGCCCCTGTTGTGTGGCAACTGCAATGCATACACTGTGCCAACCCGAAAACATCCTAGACCGGATCGAGAATCGAACTCGCCATTTCCAGATTGGCAATCCTACGCCTTTGCTCGCAAGGCTACTGTAGACCCCAAGAACACGTCGAATCGTGTCATTTGTTCGGCGGAACGAGAGCAGAGAACGGTGGTTCGGATAACAACAAGAGGAAGACGGCAAACAATGATCCTTTTTAGGACCATGAGTTAAAATGCATAATTCTCTGGCTGGTGGTGAAAGCCCTCTTATTGAATAAGCAGCGCAATCCTACTAGCAAGTTTATCAAATCTAGATGTCGGATCACGACCATCCGGAGCCGGAAAACTTATATCCTGCGCGCCAGCTTCCATGTTCGTCATCGTCACCATACTGCAATCAGTACTGGTAGTTTTCGTGACTGTCATGTGAAAGCGAAAACATTGCATTTTCATTTTCAAGAGACCAAATGAAAATGTAACCATTTCCCGGTCACCTGTCACATTACAAGCAGTCATGATGGGAATGTTGCTTTGTTTTGAAATCTAAATTCCCAAATAGTTTTAATAGATCTGTGCAAATAACGATGACTAGTAGATAAAATGATTGTATTGTTTTTGATTTTCGAGTTAGAAGTAACATTATTGAAGAAGAAACAGCTTGTTTACAATAGTTTGATGCGCTTTCATGAAATAAAAATTCGTGAAAATTTAGCAGAATTCTCGCTTAACTTTTCAAAAGGTCCTAAGTAACATTTTTTTCATGATTTAATTTGAGTATTGCAATCAACAGATTAACATGAAATACGTTGATTGCATTATTCAGATTAAATCATGAAAAAAATGTTACTTAGGACCTTTTGAAAAGTTAGGCGAGAATTCCTTTCATTGTTTATGTTTTCTATGAAAGCGGGAGAGAATAAAATGTAAATATCGCGTGACATCTCTCAATGAAAATGAAAATCTCAGTACTGACTGCAATCATCGTCTACCACATCGCCGTTAAGATGCTCTTTGTAATGCTATTTCAACCTCTGGTTCACCTCACGCTCGTTCGTAAAAAGGCTCCCGTTTGTGTCCCAAAGGCTGTGGCACGTGGCTCTCACGTTAACGGCTCCACTTCTCAAAGGACTTTCGACTTTCGTGCGACCTAGTGATCGTGATCCTGGGCCTGCGCAAACCTCATGTCTCGTGGGAGGGCCGTCGTGTCAGGTCTAAGCATATGCGGTATTTCGAAAAATTTCGTCTCAGGTGGTTCGAAACGAAATGCCGCGGAATTTCGCGGAATTTGAGCATGGCGAAATCTGATTTCTTGATTCCGTTTCGTTTCGTAAAATTACAAAAATTTCGCTGGAAAAAACTAGCTTTTAACGAAATTTAACGGAATTCCGCGAAATTTCGAAACAAATTTAAACTTTAACCACACTGTCTCGTTATGTAATCAAAAATTTCGGCTGCGCCGCTGAACAAAATCATAAATCTGTTTTCAAAACTTAATGTTATACAAGTTTTCCTATTAACGCCCACTGCATAGTTCCATTCTGAGTCGTCAAGTTCGTATTTAGTTTTCTTCCATAAATCATCTTCAGTGAAAACGAAAACGAAAAGTATCTTTAACTATTCTATTTTTTCAAAAGTGATCCGACTCAATATTTAAGACGTCAGGCTCAGAGTGTAAATGTAGTCAGATATGATGAATCAGATCAGTATAATTTTGTCAAAGAGGCATAGCTGTGGCGTGGAGAGGAGATTGAAATTAAAATTTTGTGATATTCATTGACTATTTGCAGAGTATCGTGTTGCTGCTGGTGCCAGGACGGCGCTAGTCCGGAAAAACGCGATATAAAAATATTATGCCTCGCAGAGCAGAAATTTATTCAATCAGTGTGCCATCGACCGTGTTGATGCTCGTCACGTCAAATAGTGCAGGAGAATACGAAGTGAAAAAATTAATGTTGCATCGAAGAGCATAACATTATTCAGTGCAGAATCTTATGTGTTGTTGAAGCTTATTAAACAAAGCACATTGATTTTGCGTTGGATTGATTTGATACACGGTTTTCGTCTTCGAGTTTTCAAAATAACTTCGTTTACAATAAATTTTCAACCGCTTACCACATAAAATATCTTTTCGACTAACCAACGATTCCTTTCCCGTGGGGCTCACGGAGATGCAGAGCATTACTCGGTATTTTATAACAATGAGTGTCAAACTAATTTTCCTGTTCTAATCCTAAATCGACTGTAAGGACCTGACCGGCTCATACAGTCCATAGCAGCTGTTTCTTGCACTCAATTGAAGTCGGTTGAGGATGAAAATTTTGCAAAAATGTTTGCATACCTCATAGCATAGCATATGTGATTGTACAAATCGTGGGTGGCTATACAATGCTCAATTGAGCAATCTACTGTATATTGTCGTAAATTGGTACCTGGGATTAGTACCTTTTCCTATACAGTAGCGGTTGTATACCTGGCCACGTCCTTACAATCACGGAAGGATAAGAAGGAATGTTAGTTCAACATCTGCTAGTGAAGATGCAGGGAACCCATACTACCCTGATATATGTCTCGAGAAGAAAAAATATTGTTAGTAGTTAAGGTAAATAATAGTGAGCTCTATTCGACAATATAGAGCGTTTGTCAATAACAGTATATACTGAAAAATTATTAAAACATATTCATCAATTTTTTTACAAACCGTTCAAAGCAGGACAAAGTAAACCGGATCAAAAGATATTTCAGTTACCAGATAAAGATTGTCGCTTCGGTTCCCTTTGTTCTGCTGTCAGAAACATGTGTGGTACCAAACTGTCAAATCGTATTTATTTTTCCTTCATTGACATTTAGATCCCCTTTCCTAACCAACAAAAGATGTTCCGGAGAGCGACGACAGCGACAATCTTTATCTGGTAACTAAAATACACAGTTAGAATTTCTGTGTAAATTTACGTTTATTTTGATGCACATATTTGGAGCATCGAAATACATCTAAAACTAAGTTAGTTATTAAATTTACATCACTTTAAAATTCAATTAAGATCGTTGAATTTCACACGTTCAATATGAAACATACGTGTAAAATTAAATGAATGTAAAAATCAATTGAGGACGACCTTTGATTCCCTTTTTCTCAAATTCAATCAAACTTTAAATAAAATAAAATTTTTATCATAATTTTTTTTATTTTTCGCACAATATAAATCATAAATATAAACACTTATAGGGATTATATCTATCCGTTCAGTATGGTAGGGAGTGATCCGGTAAACTGTTGCATATGCATAAATGTATGATTGATAGACATTTCCGGAGCTTTCTTAAGCTGAAATTGTGAGCCGCGCCAGGTCAAACAAATTGGCTGCAAAATAAGCAACGGATGACTTTTGAGACATGAAATAATATTCACCAAAATTAATCTTACCATCCCCTTAGTTGCTCCGCTGTTTAGATTAAACTTGTTCACAAATAAACGGTTTCGGCATACAGTACAGGTACTACTTTACTTATCTCACAATCAAGGAATGTAAAATAACAACATTGCCAACGACAACAACATTGTCCTCTCTTGTAAATGTTGGGACAAACTCAACTCGCAATAAGCGTTTGTCCCAAACTGCAACAGAATAGGACAATGATTGCCTGCCGCGTATTTTGGGAAGTAGTCGGATTCCGATGATGTTTTTGGTTAAATTAGTATCAGTTATCATAGTTTAGACATAACTTAACCATCTGTTGACATGATTTGTGTTTTACATCTGAAATATACAAGTTATCGCAGTTTGAAAAGTTCACAACAATTACCTCTCCATGTTTGTTGCAAATAAAATGGAACGCAACAATGTCTTTATCCTCTGCAGATGAGGACAAAGAGTTATCGCTATTCTCTTTTGTCGCTTGTTTTTTGCATTTTTCAGCGACAATTACATTCCTTGCTCACAATATATTGACGACGAGTTCTGCCTCCATGTTGTTTTAATGTTTTAAAGTACATGGGTTGAAATTTACACGATCGTGTAAAAATAAAGTTTTGTTGATGGAAAAATAAATGCATTTTGATGTATCTTTACATCGATTGAAAAATGAGCAACGAGCCGTGTAATTTTATATCTTTTTCAATGCTCTAAATATGTGCATCGATTTCGATGGAAATTTCAATCAAATAACAAATTCAAGTGCTGTGTTATTACAGCTTGTTCTGTTTACATGTCGTTGAAATTTAATCATTTTTTTCTGTGTATCTTTTCCCGGATCATACAAATGTTCTGCATCCTACTTAAAACACGTCCGATCGCGCACCAATTATTAACTCATGGGCAGGGCTTGTAAAATGTGCAGATTTGTGAATATACTCTATGATAATTTGTTGCATGGAAATTCTCAGATTCATCGGAAGAGAGGAGATACACATATTCGATGTACTGTGTTTGTCGCACAAATACTGCACGAGAGAGTTGTCGTGCTTCATTTTTGCGTATGAAGTATCGTTGCTCGGTGTTGCAACCTACTCACAACATCATTTAGCGACAAAGCTTCTCTCTCGCTTTGCTTGTGTTGCTGGCATTATTTACTGGTTTGTTTTGCTCGGAAGTTCCATTTCTACGGGTCGGAACCGAGAAGGATTGCTTCATGCTACAACATGGTACTGAGGAGATACATGTTTAAATCGTTCAGTACTGTAGTAAGAGAGCAAATAGACACCGTCAATATACGTTCTCCATTCGCATTGCTGGAGTCTTTTCCGAAATCAAGCAAGGGCGTTAAATAAAATAATGGTGGAGCATAGGGAATGCACTTTTAAAATGTTGAACTATAAAAAACTTATTAGATGGAATAGAAAATTTTGTCAATATTTATTTAGTAGGCTTGTAAGAAAACCAGTTGAATTCGATATCTCGGAATCTGTGAAATTTAGACAGTTGTGATATTCTACAAAGTTGCTCGAAAGATCAAACACTTTGCGAAGAATCTTATTATTTCGGAATTCATCCGCCTGGCAGAACTAGCGCATATGAGACTATCACAGTTGAGTTGAAAATTTTAGAATCTGAAAAATTTAGGGAGTTGTGATTTTCCACAAAGTTTTTTTTTTTTGTTGACTTTATTAAGGAGACTTTCAGCCCGAGGCTGGTTCGTCTCCGGTTCCATAAAGTTGTTAAAAAGATCAAAACCATTACGGTGAACATGTCATTAATTTGGAATTCATCCGCTTGGCGGCACCAGTTGAATAAAAATCTGTAAAATTGAGAGAGTTGTAATATTTTACAAAGTTGTTCAAAATATCAAAACCAAGTCAAAACCGGCGAACGTCTCATTTCGGAATTAATTTGCTTGGCAGAGCTAGCGTATATGAGAGAATTAAATATCTCGTAATTTGTGAAATTTGGACTGTTGTGATATTCTACAAAGTTGTTCGAAAAATCAAAACTTTTACAGTGAACGTCTCATTACCTCGGAATTCATCCACTTGATGGCGCTAGCGTATATGACACTACCAGTTGAATTCGATATCTCGGATTTTGTAAAATTTGGAGAGTTGTGATATTCTACAAAGTTGTTCGAAAAATCAAAACTTTTACGGTGAACGTCTCATTAATTCGGAATTAATTCACTTGATGGCGCTAGCGTATATGACACTACCAGTTGAATTAGATATCTCGGAATTTGTGAAATTTAGAGAGTTGTGATATTCTACAAAGTTGTTCGAAAAATCAAAACTTTTACAGTGAACGTCTCATTAATTCGGAATTCATCCACTTGATGGCGCTAGCGTATATGACACTACCAGTTGAATTAGATATCTCGGAATTTGTGAAATTTAGAGAGTTGTGATATTCTACAAAGTTGTTCGAAAAATCAAAACTTTTACGGTGAACGTCTCATTAATTCGGAATTCATCCACTTGGTGGCGCTAGCGTATATGACACTACCAGTTGAATTAGATATCTCGGAATTTGTGAAATTTGGACTGTTGTGATATTCTACAAAGTTGTTCGAAAAATCAAAACTTTTACAGTGAACGTCTCATTAATTCGGAATTCATCCACTTGATGGCGCTAGCGTATATGACACTACCAGTTGAATTCGATAACTCGGAATTTGTGAAATTTAGAGAGTTGTGATATTCTACAAAGTTGTTCGAAAAATCAAAACTTTTACGGTGAACGTCTCATTAATTCGGAATTCTTCCACTTGGTGGCGCTAGCGTATATGACACTACCAGTTGAATTAGATATCTCGGAATTTGTGAAATTTAGAGAGTTGTGATATTCTACAAAGTTGTTCGAAAAATCAAAACTTTTACAGTGAACGTCTCATTAATTCGGAATTCATCCACTTGGTGGCGCTAGCGTATATGACACTACCAGTTGAATTAGATATCTCGGAATTTGTGAAATTTAGAGAGTTGTGATATTCTACAAAGTTGTTCAAAAAATCAAAACTTTTACGGTGAACGTCTCATTAATTCGGAATTAATTCACTTGATGGCGCTAGCGTATATAACACTACCAGTTGAATTCGATATTTCGGAATTTGTGAAATTTAGAGAGTTGTGATATTCTACAAAGTTGTTCGAAAAATCAAAACTTTTACGGTGAACGTCTTATTAATTCGGAATTCATCCACTTGGTGGCGCTAGCGTATATGACACTACCAGTTGAATTAGATATCTCGGAATTTGTGAAATTTAGAGAGTTGTAATATTCTACAAAGTTGTTCGAAAAATCAAAACTTTTACAGTGAACGTCTCATTAATTCGGAATTCATCCACTTGACGGCGCTAGCGTATATGACACTATCAGTTGAATTAGATATCTCCGAATTTGTGAAATTTAGAGAGTTGTGATATTCTACAAAGTTGCTCGAAAGATTAAACCCATTGTGGAGAACATCTAATTTATTCGGAATTCATCCGCTTGGCGGCGCTAGCGTATATAGGACTACCAGATGATTTAGATATCTCGGTATTTAAAATTTAGAGAGTTATGTTTTCTACAAAGTTTCTCGGAAGGTCAAAACCATTCTTTTTCAAATCTCAATAGTATTTAATTCATCTGCATGGGAACGCTAGCACATACGAGACCACCAGTTGAACTGTATATCTTGGAATCTGTAAAATTTAAAGAATTTTGATATTTTACAAAGTTGTTTAAAAGATCAAAACCTTAACGGTGAACATGTCATTAACTCGGAATTTATCCGTTTGGCAGCGATAGCGCATATGAGACTACAAGTTATCTTACAGAGTTGTGATATTTTACAAAGTTGTTCGAAATATCAAAACTATTACGGTCAACGTCTTATTAATTCGGAATTCATCCACTTGGCAGCGCTAGCGTAGATGACACTACCAGTTGAATTAGATATCTCGGAATTTGTGAAATTTAGACAGTTGTGATATTCTTCAAAGTTGTTGGGAAGATCAAACCCCCTGCGGAGAATATCTCATTATTTCGAAATTCATCAGCATGGTGACGCTAGCGTCCATGAGTCTACCAGTTGAATTAGATATCTCAGAATCTGTGAAATTCAGAGAATTGTGATATTTTAGAATAATGTTCTACAGATCAAAACCATTGTGGAAAACATATAATTGATTCGGAATTCATCCGCTTGGCGGCTCTATCGCATATGAGACTACCAGTTGAATTAGATATCTCAGAACCATAAAAATTTAGAGAGTTATGATATTGTATAAAGTTGTTCGAAAGATCACAACCATTACGGTGAACATCTAATTATTTCGGAATTCATCCGCTTGGCAGCGCTAGCGCATATGAGGCAATAAATTAAATTAGAAATGTTGGAATCTGTAGAATTTAGAGAGCTGCGATATTTTACAAAGTTGTTCGAAAGATCAAAACTATTACGGCGAACATCTCATTATTTCGGAATTAATTTGCTTGGCGAAGCTAGCGTATATGAGATAATTAGATGTCTCGGAATTTGTAAAATTTAGACAGTTGTGATATTTCACAAAGTTGTTCGTAAGATCAAAAACATTATATTAATTATCTGATTATTTGGAAATCATGCGCTTCGCGGTGTTGGCATGTGAAAGATGTCCAGTAGAATTGGATATATCGGAATCTGTTTAATTCTAAGAGTTGAGATGTTCCACAAAGTTGTTCGAATGATCAAAACCATTACGGTGAATTAACTCATTAACTCGGAATTGATCCTTTTGGCTGCGGAAGCGCACATGAGGCTACCAATACTCTCTAAATGTCACATATTCTGCGACATCTAAACATTTAGAGAGTTATGGTTCTCTACATAGTTTTTCGGTAGGTCGGAACCATTATATTTCAAATCTGGATGGAAATCAAATTGGTGGCGCTTAAGCACATTTAACTACATAGTGGAATCTGTGAAATTGAGAGTGTTGTGATGTTTTCAATCACTGTCAACAACCACCGCTGCTGCACCATCGATGATTGCCACCAACGCCATCACTGCGGCAGCCGTTGTCGCTGGGATTTAGCGGTCCCAAAAAATTTACTCAATTCATGATATCGGCCCGACTGCTGCTTCACCATCAATGACCGCCACCAACACCGTTGTTGCCCGATGAAATCGTGCGCACTTCGTGCAATATCGATCAAAATGACGCGCGCGCGGAACACGGGCCAAGTGATTAGCAGCTGACAATAATTTGATGTCCGTATTGAGGTGCATCTGTTGGTTCTGATATTTTTACTGGGTTTGAAAAGAACTTTTCAATAGCTTAGTGTTGATAATCAAAACTGGCAAATTGCGGGAGAGCTTCCGATTTTATTGATATACAAATATCGAAAATCTTTCGAATGATAATGGCGTCAATAAGGTGCAAAATGTTACATAATTTCGTGATGGTCAACAATTTTGAAAATTTCATTTTACACCCTTTTTTCGAGCCCTGTATCCTTAGTTGAAGATGACTTCTAATTTTAAATTTGTATATGCTAAACATAATGACTTAAATTACTTTCTTGACCTCAACAAAACTTTGTGAAGATTCCAACAGCCGAGATACCGGTTCAAAATGTTATTGAAATTCGATAATTCTTATGCCAAAATTGATTTTTCACCAAGATTTCATCAACGATTACCGATGACTCGATGAAGTTACCGAAATCTCGGTAAGATTTTTATTAAGATTCATAGAAATCATTGCCGAGGTTTTAGCTGCTACATTCTTGGAAACCGTCAAAATTTGATATTTAAGTTTGTTGAAGGCGACGACTTTCTTAATTGTATATATTCTTAAATATCCTACCTAACTGAAAGTCTTACGTACACTGGTTCCGTTCGGTGGATCAATTCTGAACTGAACTAATCTCCAACATAATGGTTTTTACTTTCCGATCAACTTTGTAGAAGACGACGACTTTCTAAGTTGAATAGAATCCAAGATATTCTACCTTGCCGAAAGTCTCACGTACATTAGCGCCGTTCGGTGGATGAGTTCTGAACTAAACTAATCTGTAGCATAATGGTTTTGACCTTTCGAACTACTTTGTAGAAGACGGCTTCTTTCTAAATTGAATAGATTCCGAGATATCCTACCTTGCCGAAGGTCTCATGTACACTAGCGCCGTTGGGTGGATGAATTCTGAACTAAACCAATTTCCAACATAATGTTTTTGACTTTCCGAACAACTTTGTATAAGACGACTACTTTCTATGTTGAATAGATTCCGAGATATTCTACTTTGCCGAAAGTCTCACCTACACTAGCACTGTTGGGTGGATGAATTCTGAACAAAACTAATATTTAACATAATGGTTTTGACCTGTCGAACAACTTTGTAGAAGACGGCTTCTTTCTTAATTGAATAGCTTCCAAGATATTCTACCTTGCTGCAGGTCTCATGTACACTAGCACCGTTGGGTGGATAAATTCTTAACTAAACTAATCTCCAACAAAATGGTTTTAACTTTCCGATCAACTTTGTAGAAGACGACGACTTTCTAAATTGAATGGAATCTATTCAATTTAGATATCAATCAAGATATCCTACCTTGCCGAAAGTTTCACGTACACTAACACCGTTGGATGGATGAATTCTGAACTAAACTTATTGCCAACATTATGGATTTGAACTTCCGATCAACTTTTGTAGAAGACGACGACTTTCTAAATTGAATAGATTCCAAGATATCCTACCTTGCCGAAAGTTTCACGTACACTAGCGCCGTTGGTTGGATGAATTCTGAACTAAACTTATTGCCAACATAATGTTTTTGACTTTCCGAACAACTTTGTTAAAGACGACTACTTTTCAAGTCCGAAATATCCTACTTTGCCGAAAATCTCACGTACACAAGCACTGTTGGGTGGACGAATTCTGAACTTAACTTATTTCCAACATAATGGCTTTGAACTTCCGATCAACTTTGTAGAAGACGACGACTTTCTAAGTTAAATAGATTCCGAAATATCCTACCTTGCCGAAAGTCTCACGTACACTAGCGCCGTTGGGTGGATGAATTCAGAACTAAACTAATCTTTAACATAATGGTTTTGACCTTTCGAACAACTTTGTAGAAGATAGCTTCTTTCTAAATTGAACAGATTCCGAGATATCCTACCTTGCCGAAGGTCTCATGTACACTAGCGCCGTTCAGTGGATCAATTCCGAGCTAAACGAATCTTCAACAAAATGGTTTTGACCTTCCGAAGAACTTTGTAGAAAACAACTACTTTCTAAATCTAACCGCTTCCAAGATATATTAGATAAATATGTTATACCTAATAAGTCTCTAACCTTTCTAACCTTTTTTTTGTTCCGCGTGTGGAACTAAACTGCGTTGTAAAAACATGTATTCAGAGAGAAGCGCTACATGTGTCTCGTATATTGCAGCCTGACAACATCTGCAAAATTCAGAATTGTTTTGCTTTGTTATGTATCATCTTCTCCCGTAATACACCGCAGGAGTGACATCAACACAAGATTTCGTTACAATCGCCTCCCTCGGTAGGCGATCAAACAACGAACATGTATGATTCAGTAGCCTATGTGTGACAAGAGCATCGAAGCTTCGTGTTGCTTGCCGAATTTGTTTCCTCACTACCACTGGCTGCTTGTGAAGCAAACAAGAGAACGAGGCATGCATGGTTTGCTCATCTTCAGTGGATTACAAGCCCTGCTCATGGGTCAAACACAATTGATACGTTTGCGTGCGTTTTGACAGTTTTCTCATGGGAAAACTGTCAAAACGCACGCAAACGTATCAATTGTGTTCGGCCCATCACTCGACCGCGCGAACTATCTGCTTACTGAGCAGGAACACGACAAAATAGGCAATGATCATGTCTGCATGCCTCATATGCTCAAAAATTTAGATAGATGGAAAACTACTATGCAGTCATTTTTTAGTTTTGAGTTAGCTCAATATGAAGTGAGGGGGTTAGAAGCAAAAGTGACATTTTGGTCATATTTGAGTTGATAACAGCAAAACTTGTTTTGATTTTAGAGCTTTGCGGCAATATATTGCTATAATTCTTATGTTATTTGTAAAAAAAAAGTTTAAAAAATAACAGAAAATTAGTATTTTTTTGAACACTCATAAAATTAATATGGAACGAAAAAATATTGAAAAACTTGACACCCATTCTTCTCAAAACTAAGTTTTTGTCACTTCAATCCCTTTTCGTTTGACCACCTTAAGTATACTTCAGCATGATCACATAATTATTGAATGAAATAAGATTCTCAACAGAATTTGAATCCGAATTCAAAACAAAAATCGCGCATTTTCCATATTTTCATATGCTTACTGATATAAAATTGATCAGATTCAGGAGCACACACTCCATGATAAAATCAGAAAAAAATAAACATCGTTACACCTTTTTTTGTTTCTCTTTTTTCAAAAGGCCCGCTTGCTTAATAGGGCTATGAATTATGGATTATGAAATACATTATATCTTTCAATTTTGATTTTCAATGAAGACAACACATTAATAGTTTATGTTAGGAATACATTTATTACGATCGCTCTTTAATACTACTCTGGAGTATTGCATTATCGCCAATGGTATATTAACAGAAAATCGGCGATTTATCTATCACAGACTGGTACCAAATATACTATATTAACAATATGATTCACTCTCACGAAATTTTGGCGACACCACATGTGGCGCCAACTCGCGTCCAAAAGGATCGATACACACGTAATTCGAACCACCCAAAATATGACCATCGTTTTACACACACTTCAAAATGTCATCATGAAAAAAAATAGGGATGCTTGATGTTTTTTTTTTGAAAACTTAATCGATTATGTTTAATCAAATGCAAACGGAAAATCAAATGTTGTAGCAGAAGTGTGGTAGGCATATTTTTGTGGAAATGTGTAAAAAATTAGATATAGCTCGTTGAACTGTATCCGGCGGGACCATGCCGGTGCACCATATCGAAATTGACGCACGCTGAAGCAGTTGGAGAGCTATACGAGGTTGCTGTGGAAGTTTACATTCTTCTCGCATTGTACCTACTCGCACCATGTTGCTGTTTGCTCATTTGACTGCAACACTTTTATATTTTTTTTATTTAAAGAGGCGTCATGATTCTTTGGGAATTTTGACATTAAAGAAGTCAATGAATTGTCTGAGATAAACAACAAGTTGTCTGCACGGCTTATTATACGTATCTGAAATTAGTTGAGATATCCTTTGTCACTATTTAATCCGCATTTTATTGTTTTTTTTTTGGTTGAATCTGGTTGAAAGTAAATTTAACAAGATACGTTGAAGAATAGCTTAAATATAACATTTGGAATGCATTTAAATTTATATAGAATGAGGAATTATTCCAGCTAAGATTTGACAGTTGGGTAGAAAACCTTATTGAGAATTTTGCGTAAAAACGGGTTTGTAGAACTAACGAGGGTGGATTAAAAATACAAGATGGAAATTGGAAGGTCACATTTTCTGTTTACCCGCTTTTTCCAATAGGCTCAAAAAGAACCCAACGTAGATCGAAAATACTTTTGGGAGAATTTGTCAATGAAGATAATAGATTCTAATATACACCATTGTGAGATACCACACTTTCATTAGTAGCCAAATAACGTAAAAACACTGGTTTGGTCTATTCTTTTGCTAATATTTATACCATTTGATTATGTGTATTTATTCTGGTTCGCCTGAAAATTTCACAACAGTATGTTCTTTAATTAATATTGTAATAACTGATAATAGTTTTAAAAACTAAAATTCAACTTAACTGTTAATAATTTTATTTATTTACTACGTTAATGTAATATGTTCGAACAATATTTTGTTGTGGTCCACCACTTTGACTTCATATAGTAATTTAATTCAAATATGATCAGTTCATATTGAATTGGTGGAAAGAATCTCCTCTTCATTATGTCATATGACTTGAAATGTTTTCTACAGAACCATGTCAATCAGAGTAATTCCTTTATAGCCTGTTCAGATTACGCCATTAATGACATAATAATTGGCGTTTCAGGGTAAATACGCTTTATGATGTCATTATTTACGTAATATTCCATACATTTTGCGCTGTCAAAAGATACCCGCTAAAAAGAGTCATGAAGAATTTATTACGAACAATTATTACGAGAGAGCTTTCGTTCTAACTGGGATGCAGGGAGAAATTCAACAAAACAAAACTGACAAGCGTCACGCTCTCTTTGCCAGAGAGAAAATTCTCTCTGTTTTCATTTCGTTTCGTAGTTGACAGTCATGCTCTTTCTGTCGCAGCAGGGTCGAATGCATGTTAGATGGAAATCTTCTGAGCGCTGAAGAATAACTCGGATTGTGATGGTTTTGAGGAAAGCATTTTATATGATGAAAAATAATGATGATAATTATTTATTCTCCACTTATTCAACATGAATTGTTTATAAAACAGATGCTCTTTAGAATTAACATGAAATATTTAACTTAAACCTAGATTTAATAGAACAAATCGAATAAATTTCCAAAGTTCAAGGGCTAATGCGGAAGACAATTTAAAACGTAGGAATGGTTGTAAAACGAATATATTTGATAAATAAACATGATTTCATAAATTGTATCAATTCTGCTCCTTGAATGGCGTAATATACTTTAGATTTCAACATTTTACACGTGGGACAACTGTACGATTTGAATGGGATGTATATATGAAGTAGAATAACCTTAAATAAAACATGGATTGGTAATGCATTAATTCATCCAGAATCCAGTTTAAATTATATCACATTCACACGATTCGATTTTGTTAGAAGCTGTATCATTGATTGTCGAGTAGAACGCAATGGTTCAGTTTCCATTTTTGAAAAAAAAATTAAATTGCTGAGTTGCCCTTCATACATGGAGATACTGGTGGAAATACATTTTAGTTCGATAATATTTCTTGAAAATTGGTCCAATCGTCCTTTTTCTTATTTATTTGTGAGAATTCCCAAAAATTTCTAAATTTTTCTATCAAATCTCCGTTCGATCATAGTACAGAATCAAAATACTTTTTAAACTTAAAAATAAATTGAGGAATAGTCTGATTCCCCGAAGAACGGCGCACCCAACTAATGAATTATCATTATCCTTAATGAGAGCTTCAAATATTCTTCGAAAATTCCTTTTCATATTTTTTTATATTTTTTTTTCGTAGAAACTTTGTTCAGAAAAAAATGTTCGATTGTCGCCACACAAATGCTTGATTTCGCAAATTAAATTTTAAAACTCTCCTTGAATTCAACCCTGTATTAGCGTGCAAATGAGCAAACATGGAAACGTCAAGATATATTATCTTGCTGCAGTCTGAACACTTCGTAATAATTGGATACCCTCTCACTTAACAAAGTCATAAATAGCTCAATCTGAATAGGCTATTACACTTCCAAGACTCTGGCTTCAAATATGAATTCTACCATCTATGCACAGAGAGAGTATGACCGCTTGCTACAAAAATTAACACAGAGAGAATATAATCCCTGGGAGAACCAGATAGCAAAGTGCTTGACAGTCGAGTCTTACTGGATTTCTCTCTGCATTGCACATGCGTTTCTAGCTCGGTTTCCTATCAGAAAAAAACTCTCCAAAATGAATTGAATATCATGTTGCAAACGGCCTCTTCAATACAAAATACCAATTATCATATAATAAATGGCGTAATCTAAAAATTATAATGGTAATTGTGGTAAATATTGATTTGAGTTAGCTTTAATTGAAATGTGTAAATATTGTAAATAATTTTAGACTGCAAAACATAAAATATGTAATTATTTTTCGGTCACGCATCTAAAAACCAAATGTATTTGTTTGACGCATAAAGTTTACTGCACATTTTTGCCATTCTTCCTTGTGCTTATTTTACGCTTGACTACAAATGACATGCGCTGTCATGCCTTCATCACTTGTCTAATGCAAATGTCAATATCGCTTCACGATTTATCGAACTATGTAATGTGGCACGGCAAGAATGATCATGTTGAGTAAATTCTGGAAGGAATTGGACATGTACAAGTATAATATTGGTACAGATTTGTCATATTTAAAGTCCATTAAAAAAAAAAGCGTGTGCAACTCGTTGCAAAACTCGATTTTTTCAGCACTCGTAGTATTTATCCAACTCGGCAAGCCTCGTTCGATAAACGTACGACTCCTGCTGAAAAAATCATCTTTTTGCAACTTGTTGCACAAACTACTATTTTGATAACTTGTTGTACGTTTATAACGAGTTGTACGAGTTGATATCGAGTTATACGTTTATCCAACCAGGCTTGTCGAGTTGGATAAATACTACGAGTGCTGAAAAAATCTAGTTTTGCAACGAGTTGCACACGCTATTTTTTGCAATGACGGAAAATGGGCTCTAATATGATAAATCTGTAACAAAACGGTACGAACTGATTTACTTCAAATGATCATTCTTACCAATAAATCATGTTGCTGCAAAGAACCGTCATATTCCATGTTATCGTACCACAATGCGTAGCTCGACAAGCCTTGAAGCGATAGATGAACTTGCCTTTGGAAAATTCTGATGTCATGGCCATCATTACCCAAGCTGATTCAGCATAATGTAGTCATGAAACTAATGATCTGATGTTGGTTTTTCATTACAGCATCCAAATGAGTGCTATAATGGATTTTATGTCACTCATTTGAGTTTAAAGACAAAGATGTAAATATTTATGTTTAGATTTTCAATTCTGAAATAAAAACCGGTAAAGAATTTTATGTTATATTTTTAATTTTCGATAATGTAAATGAAAAACATTCTAATTTAGATCAGTCATGAAAGCAATAAAACAGTCATGTAATCTTCATGTGACATACTAGTGCTAGCCGATTGAGTAAAATTGAGTGCCTCGATCTTTGAATCACTTAATTGGTACGTGAATAGTGCTGTGAAAAAAACACGTTGTTTTTCACGTAGATATGATGGGAAGATTATTTTGGGTGTAGTCAACACCGTCCTGTAAAACCACATTTTTTAAACCACAAGTTCCGACAGTTTGATAACCCGCTTGTTATGCTTTCGCCATACAAATTTCTAGTTTCCCGCGCATATACACCCAGATGCTAGCAGCTGTGGGTAGAAAACCAGCGCAGCAAGCATTTCCACGTCGGAGCAGCTTCTATTATTGGAACGAAGCATAATTTGTTTTCCCCTATATTATCGTAAAACTTTATTAATACGAGGAAAATCGACCATTTGATGATCGAATTATTCAAAGAAGTATGGGCATCCCTATACCTTCGAATGTCATCTTTTCTGATGCATGACTGTCGCTATCGTCGCCATGAGATTTGCTAGAATAAACAAGAAGAAAACATGTTTAGATTCCTCTTTGCTCGCTAGATGACGTTGTTATCACCGGCAAATTGTTCGCCATTTCGTTGAATGAAAAAGCTCGAAGTGAACCATATTGTTAATATAATATATTTGCTGGTACTATAACTCTATTGGTCGCGAAACAGTTATTTGACTTTGAAAAAATGAAAATCAATTCAATAAAATTCCGCGGAAAAAAATAAAATTTCGTTCCGTTTCGAAAAATTTCGAATTGAATGGACCTTGATTTCGTATCGATTCGATGTCTCGCAAGTTAATCCATATTTCGTTTCGTTTCGTTTCGAATCAACATAGATATTTTAAATTTCGTTTCGTTTCGTTAGGAAAAAGTGTGTTATCGCATACCCTTAGTCAGGTCTGTTAAGTGTCCAATAACCTAACACCAGCACAAGCTTTGCCCCACATAACACCAGCTTGTAAATAGCTTTGAGCGGCACACGATAGCTTTTGTGGAGCTTGCTTGCGGATACATCTAGCTTTTTCTAGAAGTCTAACAGAACCCATCTTCCAGTCATGAAAACAACCGCTAACCATCCGTTTGCTTCAGCATCAGCACGCCCTTCGCGAATACGGAGGTATTGTTGGCGTAGCACCAACTTAGAATTCGGAAGTCGGGACTTCCGAACCGAACTTTCTTCCGAAGTTTTATTTGTCAAACTAATTGATGCGTTGTTTAGCGCATCTTTAGGCGAATCTAGCGCACTATTTCCGCGCACTAAGTTGGGAAAATTGCCTGTATCTCCTGTATCTGGAGAAAAATCCAACCTCGGTATAAATGGCGGTATAACTTTTTTCCGGATAGACAATAATGTCTCTACTCACTCTTATGACAAAAACTCATTGCTATCTGTCAAGACTGTGCGTGAAACATGGCCGCCAATCACCCCTTCTTGTTTCTCCACAGTAAAATCCCATAAGGAACTGTGCGTGAAGAATTTACCTTCGTAGTCGCGACTTCCTTCAATTTCACACGACAATCCTCGGTCGCTCGGGGCCCTCCTTAGCCGTGCGGTAAGACGCGCGGCTACAAAGCAAGACCATGCTGAGGGTGGCTGGGTTCAATTCCCGGTGCCGGTCTAGGCAATTTTCGGATTGGAAATTGTCTCGACTTCCCAGGGCATAAAAGTATCATCGTGTTAGCCTCATGATATACGAATGCAAAAATGGTAACTTGGCTTAGAAACCTCGCAGTTAATAACTGTTGAAGTGCTTAATGAACACTAAGCTGCGAGGCGGCTCTGTCCCAGTGTGGGGATGTAATGCCAATAAGAAAAAGAAGAAGAATCCTCGGTCGCTACCCGGTTAGTTTTCTCAAGCTTCTCCACAAGAAGATGGTCGTGAATATCATCAAACTTCAGATTTTTCTCACTTAATTTATATTTAAATTATGCAGCACAGTAACTAATGGATCAAACGACTCGAAAATAGTAGCAAACAGCTGGAATACAATATCGTCAGGCTTTGCTCCAACCAGCTTCAGTTGCCCGAGCAAATATTGGAAGGTTTTGAGGTGATACCTTAAGGACGAACAACTTGCGAAGCGTAGAGGGGTACTAGGCTACTACAATTATCCTTAGACGTCCCGCACCAGATCAACATGGATGATAAGATCATCAAGTACGCCGCCTTCCAGTTTTCTTTCTGGAACATTGTAGGAAACATCAATTGCTTGTGCACGAGAACAGATGGCTCTGAACCAGACATCAGAGTTAACAATTCAAAGATAATTTATAAACTAGCTTGAGTAGAGGTTCAAATATAGGAAAATCTTACATAGTCATTCGTTTGGGAAAACGTAGGTTTAATCTCCCAGAACGTTATCAATATGCTCCTTTATTGACGTACTCCAACAGTTTGCTCTCAATTATACTACCAGAATAGCGTTGCAAATTCTTAGAATTGAGTATTTTTTCAAATATTGATACAACAACAACTGTCTAGTATCTACCTGCTGACCTAATAATAAAATTTGTTAGTAAACTGATTCATTTCCACTATGAAATTCTTATAGAGACAAATTTAATGGCGCAGTAATTTATTTATTTATTATTGTTACTGATTATTATATCTCTCACTATTTTTTTTTGCGAAAAACTGTTATTCCTTCCCGAAAAGCGATGTGTCGCCGAAATCGTTCGCGAGAGAGCAATGCATGCATGCGGTGCTCTTGAGATTGAGTGAACTCTAGAAATGTATAACTATCACCGAGTAGCTCTGATCTCAATCAGCTGCATCGCTTCTCTTGCCAATTGTTGCTGCTTGCTGATAACATTTCACATACCTTTTTGCGCAATTTACTTTTTTGCCTTTCTCGTACAACTAAGTTGTACCGAAAGGCTATCATTTCACTCCAAATTCGAACTTTTGATAGAAGTCACGGAGACCCATAGTGTTATATACCATTCGATGAGCTGAACAAATGTCTGTCTATCCGTGTGTGCGTGTGTGTGTGTATGTATGTGTGTGTGTGTGTACAAAATGCCATGAAAAACATTAGCCAAATTTTCACATAGAAACTCTTAACTGATTTTCTTGCAACAAAGTTGCATCCGACAGAGACTAAAACGCTGTTGATCACTATTGAATTTCATAATAATTGCGAATTGCAAAAAATAGATAATATTAAAATAGTGATGAGACATAATCACATAGAACAATAATGTGTTATGAAAAATGCCTTGCATCTATGAATATTTTTAATGTTTATCCATGGCTTGCTCCCAAGACGAGTTTCATCGTACTATAAAGAGGCCCTAACTAGACTAGCGCGCCACTAGCGAAGTTAGGTTTAACTAGAGGCCTGAATTCAGGCCTCTAGTTTAACGTACGGATTGCGTAAAAAATCCAACTTCGCTAGTCCCGTATTCCGGTTTTCAACTTAATCAAGTATACATCATCGAGGTGTAAGCGTAAAGGCTACATTTATTATCTTTTTGCGCGAGAAAGGCACCATCACCGCTAGGTGGATTAATCTGGGTTTTTATTCATG